>NC_142212.1:13341144-13492659 GCF_049639895.1 Pseudopodoces humilis | reverse complement strand
AACCATGGATGCCAGTGGCAAAACTCCCACTGGTGTATGGAGGACCAGGTTTAAGGAGAATGCTGTATTGCCTGTGAAAACTGATGGAATGATTTCCCTCTCAGCTGATGTTGAGCTTGGAAGACAAGAAGTTGCATGACAGTTTTGCCTCAAACATGCTCCTCAGGCTCTCCTCAGTCAGGGATTTTCAGTGGCATAACAGTAGCTAAGCCTCTACGTTCTGCCAAGCATTTCTCCTCTGTTGAGTCTACAAAGAGGCACAATTAGAACAAGTTTCTCTATTAAGAACTGGAGTAGGGCCATCAATTCATTTTTACTGTCCTCACAGGGCCAGCACTGATAATGGCTGTCCCCCTTCTGATGCAGTTGGCCCAATGTGGGAAGATGATTTGAACAACCTACCAAATTGTCCATCTTTTTCTCTTACCTCTAACAGGACCCCAGACACTTTCTGAAAGGATAAATACTGTGAATCTTCACCTTTCAATCTGGGCCACAGCAGGAGATCACAGCCCCGCCACAAGCAGTGAACTGGTATTTACCCTGCTCCATGGAAACAACTTATGCCAAGCAGATACTTATTTTTAGCTGGTCACTTGGCAAAAAAATGGTCACATCATGTTTATTTGCATTTTTAGCTTAATTACCTCTACCCTCCTGTTATACTTGAGGGAGTTCTAATAAGATGTTAAGAGAGAAGCCGTTCCCTACTACATTGCCTCAGGTTAGTTCGATGCCCCATTAGCCCATCTAATGGCTTCTCATCTGAAAGCTGCGCGTGGGCGTCTGAAGTCGATGTAAAGAAAAGCACAGAGGCTGAGGGAATAGAATTCATCTGCCTGGACCTCACATATTCAGTCAGGCATTTTTAGCTAGTAACAATATTGTTGATTCGAGTTAAAACCTCACCCCAATTAAAATATTAATAGATACCACCTACTCAGAAAGATAAAGAACGTTTTTAATTGTAGTTGATTTAGAGAAAAGCAGAAAACCAAAACATAATACATTCCTTATCTTAGGAGACTACTTTTTTTCCATGGTGTTTTTACTAGGTGGTAGAAACGATCATGTTTTGCTATTTGAATTCCTATACAGCAACTTCATTGCATTGCTGTCAGATGCAACAAAGGTGCTTTTTCCCCCTCTGCTTTCAGTAATGGAATCCTTTCTGGTTCTACAGAGGTAACAGATGCCATTCAATGGTGCTTAGGACCAAGACTAAGCTGCTTATAACTGGTATTTCCCACAGAGAACCACAGCAGGAATTGACTTTGTTCCTCATCTATTCTCCTGGCTCTGTGAAATAACTAACCATCCCCACCACCTTCTCACATTTCACTGTACAGACCAAGTGGGAACAGCAAAAAAACATGACAGGTTTAATGTTCACTGTCCTATTGTTCAGTAACAGATAACTGAACTCCTGAGCTCAGCTCAGGAAGGAGCGAGGAGGAGGAGGTTCTTTGATCTGCAGCAGGCAGAGGACTGGCACATCCTCGCTCCCAACCACCACAGCACCAAGCTCAGAGCAGTGCTCTGACGTCCTTCTGCGAGGCTTAGGATGTTCCTGCACTGTCCCTCAGCTGATGCAGGAGGAAACGGCGAGATGGGCCAGAAGCCCAGTGCTCTGGTTCGTGACTTGGCTGGTGAGCACGAAAACGAAGCGCTGCTGCCAGGCAGAGCCCGCACACCACGGAGCAGCCAAGGACCAGTCCTGCTCCCTCCTCCAGCTCTGGGGCAGCACTGGCAGTCTCCAGGAGAGCAGAAGGGGCTGCCATGCCTTCAGCTGTCATCTCCACTTTTAGGGAGGGTGTCTGGGCAATAGTCCATGAACCAGAACAGCGAGAGCTGTGGTCTCCACCCTCTGCAATCCCTCCAAAACTTCTACTCTGCCGCCCAGTTGTGCGAAAGGAGAGAGAGGAGTGTGGCAGTGAGCAGGGGACAACTTTCTGAGGACGAGATCCAGTGGGATATATGTTCTCTGTATTCTGACACGGGTATTAACACCACTCTGCCTCCTAAATTACACAACATGAATAGAAGTTAATTTCCTTATTTAAAAGCTCCCTTGATTTCAAACTATTTTTAAAATAACTATGATCAAGAATGTGAAAGTACAGTTCAAAATCTACTGAGGTGCTTGCCCTGCTTATAATGCACACATCTTTCCAGAGAATTCAGTTTATTTACTAAGGTACTACAAAGAAAAAGAAAAAAAGCAAGCAAGCAGAAACATAGCAGCCCCATGTTATTTAATTAATTTGAAACAAACCCACTTACGTATTTAAGTATCACTTTTAGGACAACCCAATTCATCCACATAAAACACTTATTAACTGCTGTTAAATAAATGAATTTATAGATTACCAGTTCATTATTTATGCCAGTAGGAGAAAAATAACAATCAAGATACGTTATTCAAAATATAATTGCACACACAGGGTGTGGCCTTCAAAATAAGAGGCACCTCCAGCACTGAGTGGTTTGGGTGTGAACTGGCAACAGAATCACTAAACCCCAAACATTCCAATAAGCCAAACCACCAGCAGTATGGCTTCCTCCTGGCAAATAAGTATTTTTCCTGTTATAATTACTTATAGGGAAAGAAATAAAACACTCATTCCAATCATACTGAGGTTTGAAAATAAATTTTTCATCTTTATCACTCCAAATTACCTCTCCATCCTCCCACACCCTCAGATCCATCAATATAATGCTTTATGTTCTCCCACAAATCTTGCACATTACTTTCTCTTGAGTAATTTCTGATGGGATCTGAAAAATATGAAGAATATTTTGCTTCATGCAAACCACCTCACATACCCTGAATAATGTTTTGATAAACTGCAATGTGCATGACATTTCTGAGACCAAACCTAGTAATACCAATATATTTCTCTTTCTTCTTAATTCCCTATTTCTTTTGACTCACAATTAAATGGAATGGTGTAATAAGAGAAACACTTCCTAGACATCAATTCAAAATGTCACTGAACTGTTTTGCAGAGGGTTTGAAAACAGAAACATAGCAACATTGAAAACAGAGACTAGTTACATTATCCAATGCTTTTACTGAAAAACAAGGCAAAAATTATTTTCAAATAACAGTTACTCAAAGGAAATGTAAGATAAACATTTAGAAAACACGCCAAAACCAAATAGTTTTAAGTTTCTCTTTCCTATCTGGCTTTCCTGGACACTTCTGTAGTATTAGCAGTGATACAATTTAACTTTAAATATTGTAAATGGCAAATAATCAGGATTTTTGGTGTTTTTTTGACAAATTAAAGAGGGCTCACTGGTAGATGGGAGAAAAATTCATGTGGGGACATTATAATACTATGCTCTTCTGCAACACGTAGCACAGGTTAGCTCTAAGTATAATACAAAAATCACCAGTTTAAATGGATGAATATAAAGCAGCAGACATGTTGAGATTGGCAGAAATACCCATAAAGGTAATGAGAGCCAAAATCTCCCTGTTTAGTTTCTGGGAGCTGGTCAGATATTTATGCTAATACAGAACAACCTTGGGTATGTGAATGTCACAGAGACACAGGATGTGTGTGGAGAGCTGAGGTTTTGGATAACCGAGGTAATTTTCAGAGTAATTAACCAATGTCAGGGGACACGACCATGTTCCAAGTAACAGGGAAGGTTAAATAATCGAATGCTGCTGTCCTACCACTTATCTTACTGAATACTGTAAAGGTTTTTATTGAAAAGCTTTTACTGAAAAGGAGTTCAAGATCAAATGAGAAGAGAGACCGTTAATTTCACATGCGAAAAGCACTGCTCCAAGGTATTTTGTGCCAAACCACACAGTGCTCATCTACCAGACAACAGAAAATGGTTTGTACCTTGAAAAGTGAATTCCTCCCTCTGGAGAATTTACCATGCACGTCCTCCCTTCAGCAGCAGGAGCCACAGCAGCACCTACCCAGCTCTCCAAATCCCAGAACAAGGTCCAAGGGTAAGAGCCCACCAGCTTTCCTTCACATCTCCAAACCTGAGGCTCCCTGTGTCACCTCAAGTACTGAATTTGCTAGTCTCAGACTCATACTGTCCTTCAGAAACACCCTGCAGAGTCTGGAATTTGCTGGATCATGGCTGTAAATGCTATTTAGAATAACAAAAGCTGATCAGGAGCAAGCTGGGTGACAGAGCTTTGCCAACAGGCAGGTAGTACAAAGCTAATATCTGCTCCAACCATGCACAAATTCACCCCGCACCAAAAATGATGCTGTAACTGCAAGCCTGGCCTCGAGGCAAAAACTCTCTCAGCCTCTCTCCCATCCAATGGTCTGTGTTAGAAGAAGTGTGAGTGACTCCTGGGCCGTGTCCCTCCACTGGGGAAGATATTCCCACCCGTGGCTTTACACATGTGAATGTATTCTGTAGTTTTCAGCTCACATCACAGGCTGCAGTCTCTCTCCACTTTTGTTCAGCTTCCTCTCTTGTTCAGTATTCCTGAAACATTTGCAGTAATAGCAGCAGAGCAGCACCTACACCATTGTGCCTGTTTTATAAGGCAATAATCCACTTCCCTCCTTGAGATAAACTATAAGGGGGAGCAAGAGTTGGGTTATTGGCTTGTAAAGCAGTGTGATGATAGTATTATTGTCTAAATTAATGTCATTTAACGCTTTATACCACAGTTGCAGAGGTCCCACCTCAAGCATTAATAATGCATCTTGCTTTTTAACATGCCACATGGGAAAAGACTGACTTCTGACATCCAAGGATTTCATCAGTAAAATATTACTAATTGGGGCAATCTGCAAGAACAAAACAGGAGACCTTGATTGTTCCTAAGAATGGTTCAGTCACTTCACCCTCCCACCCCATCTGCACACCTCTTCTGCCCTCCCAAACACAGTCTCTTTTGTTCTTTACATTATTAATTTCTGAACAGTAGGGAGAGCTAAAAATGTAACTTCCTCATATACCTCTTCTGTGCTAAAATGTGCATTACCTTTCCTGAGTTACCTCCTTCTCTTTCATATATTATATCCCATTTATCAATGGGAAGAAGAATACAGAAGAAGCTTTACAAAGGAATCGCACAAAAAAGAAAAAAGGAGAAAATAAAAGAAAAAAAAAAAGAAAAAGGAAGACATCAAATCAGGCCCTGCATTGCTAGGACACAGTAAACAAGTCCTTGGTTGATAAATTTGCTTGTGACAATATTGGCAATAATTTGATTCAAATTCCAGCAAAGTCAATTTTGAATTATAGCAGTCAGGGACACAAAGTAGCTGCTTTTCCTAACTGTTAGCCCCATAAAAGCTACTTTTTTGAACCATAAGGTAAGTCCAGCACATTTCCCTGGTGGTACAGCTTAAACCAGTGATCAGTATAAGTGAAGCATGATAAATAGCTACTGCACTACACCCCCATCAGCTGAAGTCTACACAGGTCTAGCTGTGGAAACAGAAAGGTCATTCATTACTCTGTGTGAACAAACAGACGGCACATTTGTGATAAATAATAGCTATTACAGAGCTACAATACACACTGAGCCTTTCTGCTCTGTGGCTGTGCATGACTTCCCCTGTGTTACTCTTTAAATATAATTATTTAAAATTGGCTTCTGTGATAAAGACCCCCCTACCTCTCTGGATTAAACCTATAAACCCAAGTATGGATATATATATATGTATGTATGTATGTGTCCATGTGTATCTACTCGAACGTGTATTTTTAAAACCATTTCTTTGATTATGGCAAGCAGGGCACGAAGTCATTTGTCTCATCTACTAGAAAACAAACAGGATCCAAGTGGCGTATTTGCTTTTATTTTTATTTCTCTCATCACTCAGAATGTGGATCTCAGGACTGTAATAGAAACAGTAATTAGTCTGCCAACCCCTGGTCAGGAAACTCCTAAGATGTCAGCTCTCAGTGACTGCTATAAAAATAATTTCAAACAAGCCAACAACATCCACATGGGGTTTTCTTTCCCTCCCACCCCTTCCAGAAGGGCAGGTCATGCCAGTACAGTTTTCACTGGCTATTAGATCTTCAAAATAAAATATAATTTCTTTTGAGTATGAAAGGCTTTACTTATGGTCAGCAGGTGCTGAATCATTCTGACATGGGGAATGGACAGGTCGTCCTAACTCTCATAACATGAACAACTGCAAAAGCCATGCAAGACTGTCACTTCTGATCACACTGAGAAACATTCTGCTTCCCAAGTGTTCCTAGCAAAATAAAGGGATTTTTGAGACCTTGTTTGTGAATTAAATCACAGCCGCAGAAAGTTAATATACTGGAATACATTCCCTACTTATCGACCTTTGTCCAGCATCAAGCACAGGAGAGCGTCTGCAGTGCCTTCTGCCTCCTCTCTCCTGCAGGGGCACAAAGAGGGACACTCCCCTGTAAATATAACAATTTAATTTACAAATCTACCAGCTGTGACCTCTGAACACCTCACCTTGCTGAGCTTCTGTTATCTGTGCCACAATCCGAGCCTTTTGTGGCAATGCAGGAGTCAAGGGGTTGGTGGGCAGTAACTTTTTTCAAGCCACACTAAAACCCTGAAAGACATTTAAAGTGTTGGGGATAAAATTGTTTTTTCTCCAACATACCTAGCTGCATGAGCTCAGTTTCACAGTACTGGCTGTATTTAAGCAGCACTGCTGCTGCTGCAGGCTCTGCTGGCTCCCAGCCCTGCACTGCTGTTTGCTCCCAGGGACAGCTCACCCTGCTCAGGAGGAGCAGCTCCAGCCACACACACACAGGAAATTAACTGGTCACCCCATGAATGCAAGCACATGAACGCTTGAGTGCATGAATCTGATCACAGGAAGAGAGTCCAAGCAGCGATGTGCTCCCACATTCAGCAGGAAATTAACTCTCTTGCATTTCCATCCCAGCTCCCTGCTGAATATGCAGCAGCAGCTCAGCAATTAACTTTCACAGAGGTGGGGAGGGAGGGGAAAATGGTGAAAGTTCTGAACTTTCACCAAACTTGGACCATTAATCACAATCTGTAAATTCAGGTGAAGAGACCACATAAGCAAACGATTCCTGGCAAATTTCAATTCTTCATTTACATGGCAAACAAAAAACACAAGTCGTAACTCACAGCAACTGGAATGCAAACTATCAAATTAGCCCAATAGAGTATGTCATTGTGCAGCTTCAGAAACAAACAACAGCCAGCCAGGAAACCTCCTGAAAGTCAGAGATATTCAACTGAGCACACTACACAGTGTGCTGGGATGAGTGTGGTGATTACGGGGAGTAATGACATGAATAGCAAAATGATACAGAGCATTTATTTCAACCATGGAAATCAAGGAAGCCTGCAGCAATTTAAATTTCAGGCTTTGCAGCTAAAGGCAAAGCAAGCTCTATTAAAAAAAATCCTAACACAAAGAAAACCAGAGCTGCTTCCTTTCTGATAGGTTTATATTTTTCTAGTTCTATGTGGAAATGAAACAGAAATTTGAAAAACAGTGTACAACTGCAAAACCTACTGGTAAGTGTGTAATTTTCTGTTGTTACGCAGAACATACGTGTTAGATATACTGCTACAGCACCTCTGTGTATGTATACAAGTGTACAAAACTGGTTTGGTCTCACAAATACGTTTTGGGGTTTCTTTCAAGCAAAACGCGTGTTTTTGATGTGTAACTGGTAGAAAGCCTTTCAATTATATTTTTTTCTCCAAGGTTCCCTACTTCACCTCTCTGAAAATGATGTAAACATGAGGTTCAGAGGAACAGGAACATTTGCCCGAAATGTGGTGGCTTCCAGCTCCATTTTGAGCCCTGAAAGCGGGACCTTACTGCCAAGAAGGAAGTGATTGCAAGATTCAGCTGTAAAGCACCAGACTTTCAGGAGTCTGAGTCTATATCCAGTGTGACTTGTCCTGGACAAAGGGATGGCTGCATGGGGAACAGCTTCTGTGGCAGCTTCCCAGGCCAGGCAGCACCGATGCTGTCAACCTTTCCCAGCTCCCTGCCTGTGACACTGACAGCAGAATCAAACCACAAAACCCACCCAGTTCCACACTTGGCTGGGACCTTCTACCTGACACCTTTTCCCCAGCACGTTTGAGTTCTTCTGAATCAATGTGGATGCACCATGGAGCATCCAGTCAGATGAGCTGAAACCAAAAGAAAACATGGGTCCAGCTGCAAGAGGAGCTCTTGGTGCCAGTGCAGACATCCCTTTGCAAGGGTCAAACCACACCAGCAAAAGAGCAGAAGCCAGGAGTAGCTCCACAGATTTGAAATAAAATAAGAATGGATATATCACAGTGACAAACTCCTTACTTTCTACCCCAAAACAATCCCCCAAACCAGTAGGCCCTGGGTACATTAAAAATTCTCCAATTGAAACTCTGATTTCAACAAGACCTAAATTTTAGGAAGCTCTGTTTTTCCACAAGATCTGCCTGCCTAGTCCAGGTACTCGTGGCAGGATGATGTTCACTCCATTTCAGGTCCTCAGCTGAGAAACCTGGCTCTGCATCCACTGGTAGGAAAAGCCAAAACATGGCAATTTCTAGGACATACAAGTATGTCCTAGAGAATATGTCCATATGCAAGTAAGAGCACAAATTATTTATTGTTCTAGAAATGCCTCTCCCCTCCTGCCTTTCTTAAATCAAGCTGTACAAATATCAGAAAAAAAAGCAACAAGCAGGGGGACTAAATTATTTTTGATGCGACTGGTCAGCCAGAAAAGGTTTTACCTGTCAGGAGATTTGAAGACTCAAAAACACCCCCAAAAAAATTAAGTCTCCTTGACACCTGAAAGCTACAGACAAGTTAAACTAAAAAAAACCCACTTTGAAAGTGTGAAAAACTCCTCATTATTTAAGGGAAACAAATCTCTGGCCCCAGCCCTAATGGTACCCAGACAATGCAGAGCAGCTTTCAGGGTCTCGCATCTGAACTGTCTCCATTCTTGTAAATGTTTTTATATTTCTTGTCTGATTGGACCCTGGAAAGATTCCTTGGAGACTACATAGGATCTTCCTTTCACTTGCTTAAAAAAATTGTGTGCAGAAGTGATGAAATACTGTTCTGAGAGTTTCTTTTTGGAAAGCTCAGAGGTGCAGTTTCGGGGTCAGAGCTGCAGCCCTGATCCGCACTCTGCAATCACACTGATGGCAGTAACTGCAGTAACCTCAGGCACTGAGATGCAGGGAGCAGCCTGGACCTCAGGGTAGGGCTCTCATTTACATTAAGATTATTTTAAACCACTCCCAAAGGGCAAAGAGCAGCATAAATGGCTTCTGTGTGGGAGTAAATTACATGGCTACAAAAGACCAAACAATGCCAACAGCACGCATAGAAAGCGACACACTTATGCAGAATTCAGAATTACTTTAACCTGTACATTGCCTAAAATTTCCTCTGAACAGGCCTCTTTTTTTCCCCCCAAAGCAACTATAGGCATGCTCCTGCACAAACCCTTCTTTAATGAGTGTATTTACTTGGTTTTCAGGTCTTTGCTAAAAGAGGGAAGTTGAAACACCCATACAAATTTTGATGATTTTCTGGATCAAAAGAATAGTGTTCGAGAAAACTTCAGTTCAATCATCTTTCAGGATATTGCTGGGCAGCACAGCCAGAGGATGTTTATAGTCTCCAAAATACTAATTTCATACCTCATTTCTACACACTCAGAGTCTTGCAAAGTTTCCAAGCATTCACACTTCTTTTACAAATCTGTATTTTCAAGAGCTTGAACATTTTGGTATCATTCTGCTTTAAAAGAAACTGCTAAACACGAATCCTAATTGAATTACATTTATTCATTCAACTCAGCTTTTAGTTCTCAACATAGGCAAAGCTGAGAGGACTGAATCCTTTGTGCCCCAATGCAGAGAAATCCTCCCAAATATGTGCTTTGACTTAGCAACCCCCTTACTTCAACGGGATTTACAATCACCACGAACACACTTTTATTCACACCATTGAGGGCGAGCCAATTTATCCACTTGACAAGCCATGGCCAGAATGCCCAGGTGAGGCACAGATAATACTCTGGGATTAGGTTCTGGGCTATTACTCTGATATGAACGGCACAGTTACAGCAACACAAGCATAGAGTGGAGAAGTTAACAGAGACACACAAAAAAAATCCTGGGTGAAGGTGCATGCCATGAAATTTAAGTGGGTTAGGTTTGCTTATTTCAAAATCCTTTCATTCAGCAATCAAAACCTGGAATAAAGAAGCTTTCTTGTTTGCCATTAGTGGGGCTGGTTTGTTTTAGGAGTAAAATAAATTACACTGAAATACAGTGTTGGACCACAAGTTGGCATAACACCAGCTTTTAATGGTACTCTGAATGGCTCACACACTTTCCTTTCAGCCCAAGTCTCTTGATACTCCTTTGGAGTTTGTTCACAGATTTCTTTCCTTTTTGCTTCTTTTTTTTTTTTTTTTCCCCTTTTTTTTTAAAAAAAGAGGCCTGAGGATTTAAAAAGTTTGCTATCTGAGTCATCTCTACATGATTTGGGTGAGTGAGTCTTTCATTTCCAGTCCTTTTTAGAAATAAAAACTATGTAACAGAACCTGGTTGAATCTGGAGAGGAATTTGCTGTTTGATGAAGTAAGGTGCAGAAGTATGGTCTGCTGGTTAGAGCATGGGCTGGGGAGACAGGACTGTAACACTCAATTCCCAGCCTTGCCAATGACTCACTAAACCTGATTCTACAAAGCACTTGCAAATGCTCAGCTTGTGGATAAAAATTACTGCACTCCCTGAAGACCCTCACCAGCTCCAAGCATGGATGATTTGAATTTAACTTCTCTGTACCTCAACCTGTGGTGTATGCAGTAATTTATTTAATCCGTAATACAATTTGAGATCCCTGAATAAATATGCAATCTCCATAAATATTAACACTTTATTATTAAGTACTTCTTGCTTGTAACTGACCTAGTAAGTTCTGAAATATCTGTTGCTGACATCAGTGAGGAAATTTTTAAATTCATATGAAAACCTGTTAACAGGTTCAAAAGGCATGAAAAATCCACCGCTTTGCTCCTTTTACAGCAGATTTTACTATACCGATGCAAACTCCTGAAACATCCATTTTCCACGCTGCACTTTTTCTCAAACACTTTCAAAACGTAATTCTTAAAACCCAAGGCACAGGAAGAGTTCTGTCCCTCCAGACCACGGAGCAGTCTGACGAACAGCCGAGTCTGTCGTGGCTCCATCCAACACCCCGCGATGTCCCAGCAACAAAAGGGCAGATGAAACGCACCCACAGCGCCTTTCGCTGCCCTCGCTTCACGCGGATTTCCAGAGCAGCACAACACATTGGAGCGGCAGCTGGAGGGTTGCTGGACACATAACTGCACTTCATAAAATAGCATCTGACCTCCTGCACTCCTCTGCGCTAGAATACTCTTAATGAGCTGTAGCCTGGGAATGGCTGGAGATTCCTAAAATAGTCGCTTAATGAAGACTGACGTGCACCAAAGTGTGACAGCAAGGGGAGCAATGGATGTGGCAGCCAGCTTGGGATTAATGCAGCACACATGGCCAGGGCTGCTGCCAAAGCTCCAAAGCTCTTCCTGAGCTGTAAGGCCTCCATTAAACTAAAACAAACAAATACGAGCCCCTTCCCACAAGAAAGTTTATTTCCTAAGATACTTCTGTGACATTAACAGTTCATGTCTAATTACTCAGTGAGCACAATGAAATCACTCACAGCATCCATGTGTTTACATAACAGCCACTCTCAAAGCATGTTTATTGCCAGAGGTAACCAAGAACCTTTATCTCAGTATCTCTTACAAGAGTCAACGGATTTAAACAGTACCAGCGTGATTCTCAATCATAAAGGCAAAAGTAAATAAATAAATGAAAAGTTTTACAAAAAATAAAAATCAAGGGTCACACAGACATATGCTGCTCCAAACTTCCTACTGAGATTATTACAATTCAAGACATGATAGTGCATAAAAAGAAATACATCATTTCAAAGTACTGCAGCTGCAAAGTATGTTAGTTACAGGCACAGTAGATGAGAGAAAAAGATCTCTGTTATTAATCAGAATTCATATTTAAGAAACAGTGGTTGTTAAGTAACTCCCCTGAATCCTAATCACAACCAGGAGGGTACCAATTATTCTGACTCTGTTACTATTCATTAATATCATGCTGAAATCTTATTTGTTTCTACAAGCTGGGGTGGGAGATGAAGGAAATCAACTTTGAGAAGGTTGCTCTTCTGTGTTTTTTGAAGTGCACCTGTATCTGAACCAGCTGAACCCACAGAGATCAGGCAGTCAGGATACAAACAAGAATCCACATTTGACTAATTGGAAGGTCAGGTAAACAAAGCTCCATTATCATAACAAGAAATGTTCTTCCTGGCAGTCTTGTGATTAGTTTTATGCATCTCTTGCCCTGACAACAAATGAAACCTCTGCTGAAATAAATACTATTATACCATTCCCTACATATTACTTCCTGAAAGGCCTTGCCCCCTCCAAGACTGATCTGATGCTTAATTAAAATTATACACAGAGAAGCAGAGAAAGATCTGAAGCTCCAAGCCAGCAATGACTAGAAACTGTTCGATCTGATTTTCTGTATAATGATATTCTCTTATCAGCACTAGCAAAACAACAACAAACATGAGCTGTAATAATGGTCAAAATGTGCTACCACAATGTGGGGAAGGCTTTTTAGTTTTGCTTTTAAGCCTCTGCCATTTTGGAAAGTAACCAAAGCATAATTCTGCTTCCTTTGATTGACAAAGCCTGCTGTACCTTTAATTAAATCTGTGACTGTATGCCACCTTTTCAGTAAGAATAAGGAATTAAAAATTGATTTTCTAGAGGAAGAGCCCCTTCTCCCTACTGACAAACAGTATAATTTTTTTATAAATATATATATAGCATGATTAGCTGAGATCATGTGTATGGCATTTCCAGAATAAAACTAATCAGTGTTACATGCGCTCCATCACTACTCTATTTGCATTTTCTCTTGGAAGGCTTCCAAAGCAAGATGAAAATCTGCTTAGAAAGAGGCAAAATGGCCTGAATGTCTACCCCTGAATGGGGCATCTAGCAGAAAACCACACAGCCAGAGCCTGCTAGACCTGTTTCCACTGGAGCATCACTGGACATCCACACTCCTGCAGCCAAGGAGGCAGAAATGGAGCAGACAGCTCACCCCAGCCCTCAATTCACACAACACTGACCCTCTCCCTCCCAGGGCTGCATCCACAGGGGAGTTCACCCAGAGTGTTCCACAGTGGAGCTCCCCCACAAGATTTGGTCAGAGGGCACCGTGTGCCCAAATGCAAGGCAGCAGCCACAGCCATGCACTGATGGCTTTAGAAGAGATGTGGACTTCTGGTAACTCCTCTTCAAACTTGTGACAGCCAAGTGAAACTTCAGAAGGTAATGCCTCCCACATTTGGGAAATTCACTTGCCATGTACGTGCCTGCATCTGGGATGGTTACAGGATGGTTACAGAAGGATCTTAGCAACTTCCAGTCAGAAAATGGGGCAGGGGAAATAAAAGTATATCCTTCCAGGTTCCAGAGAAAAGCTAAATAAAATGCCACCCAAAAAGAATTAGAGAATGACTCAAAAGAAAAAAGCAGAGGATTATTTTTCTTCCTTCCTCTCGATAGTATGGGTTTTAATACCAATCTCCTGACTGGGCTTTTCAAGGATTAGGGCTGAGGGAACTGCCTGAATCTGAGTATTTCCAGCCTCACTGGAGAGATGAGCAAGATACCAGAATGAGGAGGGAAAATTTTCAGGCATCTTTCACCTTCATTATTGGATTATCAGGTCTGCAAAGATCCCTCTATTTCCATGAGTACTGAAAGGAACAGACAAGGTAAGGACAGGGCAGGAGACTCCAGTGCTATCTGAACTCTCTCAGAGGAGGAGAACACAAGGGACTTCATCTCAAGCAGCAGTGAAGGTCACTTAGGAAACAGAGTGAGGGCTCATTGTGCCTCTGCTTTGACTGGTCCTCCAGAAGATTACACTGCAGCCTCAAAGTGAGCATCTCTGAGGGCAGAATTCCAAGGTGTAGGGGAAAATACTCATCTCTAGGCCCACCACAGAGGGGAGTGGGACAAAGCTCGGTGCTTCAGTCATGGCCTGACAGAAAACATTTCCTCCTACAAGCAATGACAAGCAGTTGTCAAATGACAAATATGTCATGAGTATCAAATGTCAGACTGAAAGGGTGTGAAACAACCCTGACATCAGCTTTAAGTATGAAGCTCCCTAAGGCATGTTCAGGGGGTGATCTTGTAAGCATTATTTGCTGAATTTTGAACAAACAAAATGCTTTGGGATGCTTTAGAGGGTGCACAGAATGCAACTTGTACATACAAAACTGTCCTCACTGAACAGCAACTACATTTCTTCATAACACAGAAGGCAGGATTCAAAATCAAGCTCATACAGAGTGAACCTTTGTGATTTAAGCATTACGTGCCATTCCTCTCTGTCAAAAGAGGCAGAATAAAGTAACACTTATTAACCTATCCCTGTCATGAGCTTTGCTATTGCATCTCATCACTGAAGGATCTGGGAGCTTTTCCACAGAATCAAACTGCAGCAGAAAAGTGGACAGGAGACTTCAAAAGCTTCTCCCCAGTTCAAGTTTCAGCTCTGTCTGAAGTAGAATTATCTTGACCAGGGAAAAAGGAAAGGTTTGATGTAACTGCTTTCTTGCTAATGGCAAAAATATTTGAAAAGAACTCTAAAGATGCTGAGCATGGCTGGACTTCAGGTTTTCCAACCTCCTCAAGTTTATAAATAACAAGGTACATATTGAGCTGCTGTAACCAAGAGGCTCTCTTGATAACTGCAGGGAGCTAAACACATCAAGCTCTAGACTAGTTAAATAAAAATACAGTTTATCTGAGAAACTTAATACTTGGGAGCTGAACAGAAAAAGCATCCTCACACCATTTTTGAGGTAGAGAGGAAAGGGGGTAGATCAGAGGGAGGAGGACCACACACTGTATATATTATAATACATGAATCATGATCCAAAAATACAAAAAGAGTTGAATTCTTCCTAATTTTAAAATCTCGATGATCTTAAAAAAGCTTTACTCGTGAACTACAATGACCCTGAAAACTCAGCATGATATAATCCTTTATATTACTTTTTTCCCTTTAACAGATTGTCCAATTTCTTATTTCTAAATATTATGCTAAATTATTATTTTAATTCCTTGAGACACTTTTAATCTCCAGTGTAAAGCAAAGTCAATATTTCTACTGCATCAGAAGTGATACAAACACACATGAATGAAGAAGCTAAAAAGAGGTAACCAAAATTAAAATTTAATCTGCACAAAGACTGCTCTCTAACACATATTTATATCCACTGACCCTCCCCCGTTCATCAAGCTGAGCGTAGCTGTGCTGGTCCCACTGAATTTCACAGCATCCCTTTGCCACAGCTCACCAGTGAATCCTAAACATGGCTTATCTGCATCCCAGCAAGGCCAATCACCCAACTTCCTTCAAGGCCCACTCCTAAGGGGTTCTGCCATGGCACTCAAGATCTGTCACCTGCATGAGGTGCACAGGGGAAAGAGCTGCCCCCAGTTTACACAGCTCCCTGACTGTGTCAGCAGAGCCCTTTGGCATTCAGAACAGTCTCAAAGCAGCAGGAAACCTCATCCACGTAATCCTCAAGTCAAAAGTACATCAGATGTTGCCTAAAAACTAATAATCTGGATTTGCACATCTTCCTTTCAAAAGGAACCAGCCACCACGTTTTCCAAACAATCCAATGGTCCACTTTAATATTCAATCCAATATGCATAACATAATTAAATTCCCAGTCTACCCTCTGGGGTGTCTAAACTCATCTACTGAAGCCTGCAATGATTTACAAACAGGATGTACTGAATGCAGAAAGGCTACTAGGAGAGAAATTCTGGCAAGTGTTTTTTCTTGAAGATAAGGAGGTTGAGACCCCAGTTTCCACCCCTTCTCTGTGCTGGCAGCTGTCATCCTCGAGTACTGCCTCCAAGAGATGCAGGGCACTGTCTAGATAGATAAAACAATCTAATAAGCAGAAATGACAAATCCTAACTTGCTTTATTACCAAATTAATATGCACATTAACATGCAGCTTAGCACATGTCCTGCCACCATGTCAAAGTTATTTCTGTCAAGTTCAAAATAGTCAGAGCAGAAGCTCCACTGGTCAGAAGGACATAAAGGAGACAGACAACCAGCCTCAACCAGCCCCTACACTCAAGAGTCCCCTATTACCACTAAACTTAATGAAGTTAATGTCAGGGCAATAAAAAGGAAATGGATTCAGATTTCCTTTGTCTCATTTTTCAAACACGTGTGCACGGGCGAAATGCTCTCAACACAACAGACACCAGCAAGTTGTACAGACACTTGAGCAACTCCTGGATCAAGCTCTTACCAGCCTGACAAGATGAGATTTTATGTACTAGTTTTCAACACTTCCCCTTTCATTCTATTCCTCTTCTGCAAGCTACAAGATTTAATGAACAAAAGTATCTCTCTTTCACTCTGCAGCTCATCGCTACAATGACCTGTTAAAAGCAGTGAGATTCTTCAAACAGCTAAAACTGCTTTTTTCAAGGGGTTGGCAGGTTTTGATTTTTGAAATCAAACAATTAGGTTTCTACCAGAAGTTCTCTGCATGCAGGAAGGCAGCCAGCAGGTCGTTTAATTATTTATCTGCCAGAGGTCTTTTAAGGTGACTCTTGAAATATCTGAGCATCTCCATTTGAGAAAGTATTGATTAAGACAAAGTCATTAACAAGTGAATGTGTAACTGCAGGAAGAACCTTGGCAGGTCTGTAACACACTCAAAAAGAGCTCTAAAGAGTATTTTAAAAGAAGTAAACAAATCTATTTTTTAAAGTATTAGACATCTAAAATACAACAAAGTGGTGTTTTTTTGTGCCTAAAATTTGTGACATAGAACTCCTTAAAGTCAGTCTAGACTAATTGCCAAGTATTGCACATTATATGATTAATCACAGTGAAAGCTCTGAAATTTTCCTATGTGTATATGATTAGGTAATGATATTTTTTTTCTGTGATTAACTGAGAGCAGTCTCCTTTCTATTTCCTTAAAGGTATTGATGAATTACATCAAGGGTAACTTCAAAGACAGATCTGAAATACAAGCTAGGATACTGTTTTTCAGATTGGAAGATGTGGTTTCTCTAAAGCTGTAAAATTCCTTTTAATGTGGCACCACTAAAAACTAAAGCTCAGAGTTGAACCAAGGAAAAGGAAAATGTTCCAAAACGGGGAAAGAACCCAGTTACATTCACAAAGGTATTTAAACACTTAATTCTTATTTACATATTAGTTCTTCATATACAAAATGGACTTAAGACTTCAGAGCCTGGGAAGGAGCCACCAGCTGCCTCCAACCAATACAACATTTTCTTAAACATCCAAGAAAATGTTGCCTTGAGTTCTGTATTGGGCTGCTTTCTATAAATCATGTGCCTAATCTCATTTCTCCAGCTATCAAGTAAATGGTGTAACAGTGCTCTTTCACTGGTGACAACATAGCCTTGACCATGAAAAACCAAGAGAAAATGCAAGATTTCTAAAAAATGCTGTGGGAACTTGACAACAGGCCAGGTTGAGGCAGAAGGCGAGGTCATGTAAAGGAGAAGCAACTTTTCTGCCCAGATTTCCATCTGCATGTGAAAAGCGTATGAAGACGTGCTCAAAAGCACAAGTGCTTTGGGAAAATAATGGCCCTGCTTCTCGCAGAGACTTTGGAGGATATCGCAAAGGTAGAAACTCAGAGTTTACTGAGGCAAAACAAATATTTAATATGATGTTGTCTCTATCTTTCACATCTCAAACTTGGCTTTTTCACTTCTTTCGTGCCAAGTTCACCTCATCTGGCATATGACCTCCACCAGAAGAAACCTGCTAAACTCCCCTCCAGCCTGCCCCAGCAGCATCCAGACTGGATTCTGTGCTGTGATCTGTAACTCTCTGCAGCTAAGGTCAGGAAGGGAGGCCTGTTTTTAACAGAATTTTCTTCTGCTGTTCCTTCATTTTGTGCTGCAATTTCCTGGCAATCAGTGCTCTTCCCTTCTTTGTTTTAAGCTTTTCCTATTTTGAAACAGGGACAGGTAGTGCATAGGAACCATGCAGGGTACCCACCCAGCAATGGACAGGCTTTTCATCAAGAACAAATCATAATTACTGTCATATTTTGGAAGATCCTCCCTTTCCACCCTAACAACTTCCTTTGCAGAGAATGGACATTTTAAAAAAGAAGCTACATCTCTGAAATTCACTAAAGATTGCTGGAGTCTTAACTGCCCATGAAGATGCTCCAGGACAGGATGAGGGACACGGGTTACAACCATGTATCTCTTGATGATTTTGCTCATGTTGTCAGTCAACCAATTTACCAGCACATCCTGCAGCCATCTATTTTAGGAAGATGTATTACTGTCTCTTGACACACAGAGGCAGCATATATAAAGGTTAGAGAAGGAGACAAAGTCACCACCGCTGGGCTCCACTGGCAGCTTTCTGCTGCCTCTTTAGTGGTGGCTGGGTCATGTATTTAAACCTGTGGTTTTAAATTCTGGGTGGTGGAACACCAGTTGGTGTTGGTGCAGAAGGAACATTTGCTGGTTGATGTCCTGAGAAATTGGCTGGCCAAGTACTGCTGGCTCTCCTTGTTCCCATGTATGTGGGATTTACTGCCAAGGCAAAGGCAAAAGGCATCAGATATTTTCTTAATTATTCTCTGCAAGAAGAGATATGATGTTGTTTGAAAGTGTCACAATATGGCAAATGACTAACACCTGAAATATGGGAATTGTGAACTAATACTTTCAGCCATTGGGGAAAATATTATAATTCTTCCTTTTAAATTCCAAGTTCAATTTATTTGTACAGAAAAAAAGGGTACATTTCTGACATGCCTAATGGAAAGCTATCATTCTTAATTGAGTTCTGTTTGCTCTATGCTTTGAAAACCACAGGATCTGCAGAAAGAAAACAAGTGTTTTGTGACCATAAATGCCTTCCAAAAGCTGAACTAGGAAATAAAGGAAAGATTTGAGTAGGATTCTGCTGAGCTGATGTTACACAAGGGCTCATCTGTGCTGATGTGCATCAGCAGTGCTCTATTGATTACATTGATTTTACCCAGCTAAGGGTTTGACCCACAGTCTCTGAGGAAGACCTAAAGCTAAACAACCTCTAACTAACTAACACCAAACAATAACTATCAAAGCAATAACTATCTTTAAGAAAATAAGAGGGATCAAAACCAATGACCATTCAATAACAGCAGCACAGGAATAAACATTACACATGCTAAGGCACACAGACAGAGCCAAACCAGAATAGCTGCAGCTGGGAAGAAAATAAAATATACTGAGAAAACATCAAAACTCTGAGGGACTGGGGGAGGCAAGAAAAAACAGTAAGAATAAATAAATGACTAAACCCTAATCCTGAACCAACACAATTTCATCAAACACTAAAGTACAACATACATCTTCTTTATATTTCTCATTCAAAGCAGGAAATCAAGACTAAGGACCACAGTCTTCAAAATCTCCTTTTAATACATATTTTAAGTCCCCAAATTCCTTTCTACCTCTCAAACCTTCTGCCAGTAATAGTTCCAGCCCTCATGCCTGTGCCCTACACTGCTCCAGGGCTCACCCAGCCCTGCCCATGCTCAGGACTTGTCCAAGGCAGGTTCCACACTTCCAGTACTCATCTTGCAACAACAGCTTTGAGCTTTGCTACCAGTGACTGACACTGACCTGAGGAGTTGTTGAAATGCAGCAGTTTGGAGAGATTTCCTTATACATGCACAGGCCAGTTTACAGACACCTACAGCACAGATATAATGCAATTGAAACCTTATATTTGCATGGAAGTGATTCTCCTTGCTCCTGCTAACACATAAATGCTACACAATCCATGCTGCTATCCAGGAAAATAGCCACACACAAAAAACCCCCAAAATAACCCCCCCAAAAAACCTCAAAACATATCTGTATTCACATTTAATCTCTCTGTAATACAATAGCATTCCTTACAGCACATCTCTCCACAGAACCATTTTCTGTTAGAGACTGTGCCATATATATTTGTTCTGAGCTGAGTAACTGATTGTACCCACGTTCTGTCACATCTCTTCCCCAAAAAAGGCCTCTCAGTAGAATCAGCCTATATTCTATGCTCTGTCAGCATGAAATGACACTGCCAGTCACATTTGCTGACCATACAACTATATCATCAAAAACACCAAGATGACACAGATGATCAAAGCAGCCTAATGTTCAAATATAAATTACTCCCTGCTGCTTGGTCTCATTTGCCTTTGGTCAAATTTTACTGCGACCAGGTTCCAGCATGACACTGTTTAATGGCTGTAGGGACAGAGGGGTGTCCTGGTGGGTCAGAGATGCCCAGCCAGCCCACTCTTCTCTCTCCTGCAGCAGCAGCTGAAGGAGCTGTTAAGGAAGTGCACAAAAGTGAGTGAGGAATGTTATAAGATGCATTCTCTTTAAGACTTGTTCACAGGTGGGCTCTTCTACTAAGTGCCATGCCTTTCTTGAGGTGCAAATACTAGAACCACACAGAGCACCCAAGATTCAGGAAAACCAAGGTTCTATGCAGCAGCAGTATGAAGTAAACATACAGGTAAGCCCTTCAGAGAACTCCTAGTTTGGCCTTACTTCACTGTCAGGAGATTAATTACATGCACAGCATTACTCTGCTAAAATAACACCTATCAGCTCATGGCTCTATTGCCATCTGATGATTATTTCTGGTTAAAAGATCATTAACCAACTTAAGCCCATTGCATCAATCATCTATCTTCATCTTAAAGGGGCTCTGAGAGCAGTGTTCAGCAGCCCCACAGGACAGCAGTGCTGCAGACTGTGCCCATGAGCCAGACCTTGAGGCACTGCCACTGAGGATGGCAGGAGCTCCAGAGGTGCTGTTCTGGTCCATGGTCTCGGTGATCTGGCATTAGAGAGTTCCCAGACAGGCCTTAATATCAGCCTTTAATGAGCAAGTCACAGGTTGTTGTGTCATATCCTACTTGGGGACACTTTAGTTCACGGATCACTAAGGTGAAAGGCAGTAAAGGCAAACTCTTCAGAACTTTTATTAACCAGCCATCCATGCCCAAATGTTGGCTCCTTTAACCCTTATTGAATAATTTAAACCCCTCTCCGTTCTCACTATCCTTTACCTGCTGGTAGAAAGGAACCTGTATTACAAATGTAGCACCTCTTCCCCCCACATCCTCCTTTAGCCACCAATAGATGACAAGAATGTAAAAATACCATTAATAACTAGTTTGCTCACTGTAATTAACACCTTTGCAATCTCCTTTCCAGAGAGAAATTGGCGCACTTAAAGATGGCTCAGCAAGGTGTTATTTACTTTAGGAAAAAGAAAACATTAAAGCTTTATGTGAAAGAAAATTATCTGTTCTATCTCATGGCTCTCAAATACATTTTGCAGCAGTGACTTTGTAGCCTGCAGTAAAAAAAACAGAAAGAACTTTTCTAAAAATCCATTAGGAGCTTAAAAGTATTATCTACCACTCTGCTACACTCTCTCTAATGCAACTGCCAACAATAAATTCACAAAATTGTTTTCGAGTTGCTTATTTAGTTATTTATTTATTTATGCATTCCTGTGTTGGTGACAGAGAGAAGCATCAGCCACACAGGATGTTTTTAGTGTGTCACACACGGTGTCAGCCTGGGGGAGCTCACAGCTGCCCCCCAGCCACAGGGCCAGGACACAGCCCCCACTGCAGGAAGGGGATGGCATTTGTGAGGTGAAGAGTGACTTCTGCCAGTGGGACAATGAGCCTCCAGTGCTGTGGGGATCCCCCCTGGGGCACCAGAAAGGCTCTGGTCACACAGGGAGGACACTGCTAGACTCCTTCCAACATGGCCACATCACACAAATCTCACTGGAAGATGGACCTTGAACAGCAAGTGGAAAAATAAATGTCCTTATTCTGAGGGTTTCTTTCTTCCAGTGAACTTTTCCCTGTTGGTAGAATTGGCATCTCCTGTTGTCACAGGGCACACAGCTGCTCTCTATGGGACCCATCCTTCCTGGCCTTGAGTATGATGAACCTCACATTTTAGTTATTTGTAGAACTTCCCAAGCCCTGGATGGACATCTGTGAACCATTCAAGACCAAGTGAACAAACAGGGAGATGACAACAGCTGCAGTCTGAGCTTCCAACCAAGGCAAACAGAATATCAAGCCACCCAAAATCACGTACACAGCTTTCCCCTGGCTTGGAGTAAAAGGGTGGACAGGATAGCCTGGAAAACCAGAGAACCTGAGGGAAAGCTTCTGATTTCTTCCTCCTCTGTTGGCCACAAGAATTTGCAAAGTACACTTTAATAAATCTGTTGTTTTTATTTGAATTCTGCCTTTGTTGTATAAGAAACAAGCTTTTAAGACAGAGAGATCTGTTTCTGTAAATCCACAAGATAAATCCCCAGATTATTGTAAATTCAAATGATCTTTTTAAAGTAGCTGACTATAACCTTTTCAAAAAGAAAGGACCATCTTACTCTTGTTGTACCTAAAATACAGGACATTAAAATATTTTTTCCCGAAATATCCATACAAATAATCCATTGTAGTCTCAGTAAAGACATGAAAGCACACCTACCCCCCCCCTTTATTGTGCACAATCACAAGTGACAGGCATTTGATCATTATTGCAACCACCTGTCAAGTATCATGAATTTTCTCCCATTTCATGAGTTAAAAGGGCTTATAAACTGGAAAACTGTGCAAAATACAAAGTGCATTTAAAAAAATCTATATCTATTTAAATATCCTCTTAAGGATGCTTACTTTTGATTCATTTTCTTGACTCTTGAGAAATCTGGTAACAGGAACAGAGGAAGAATACTTATGTTTATAACGTGATTTGTCTAACATGTTTAAAGATTTCTTTATTTTTCTGTTCTCATTTTGCATGTAACTGCTTCTCCTCCTTTGCAGAAGATCCTCTGTCATATGTTCATGTAAAAAGTGTTCTTTTGAAAGCCAGGAAAAAGAAATCATCTCCCATTCAGGCAGTGGATTAGCTCTTACAGACTACCCTTTTTGGTTAAGATAGCAGAGAGCTGTCAAGTTTTTAGCCTGGCAATGACCTCACTAATGTGGTTGGCCATACACCTGTAAGAATGGCACATAAAGATACAATTTTAAAGAAACCTCAAGTCACCTCAAGTTCACTAAAAACAAACAGAAACCCAAACATCCAACACACAACAAAGAAAACCTTTAACACAAATTCAACTTTTGCCCTGAATATTTAGAAGCACACCAAGAGAGGGATATCAAATTCTGATCTCACCATATCCAGCTCAGCAAAACACTACATTTCTCCCCCAAGAGAATTCAACTCTGCATATCAGACCTTTGCTTGTGATGCCAAGTAAAGGACCATGCACTCTTTTTGGAGCAGGACAGTATAAATGCACACAGAAGGCTCATTTGGCCAGCTGCAGGCTGAATGTTTATAATTAATTCAGGGGCTAAGTCTACTCGGTCAGCAATTCAATGGAGTTTGTAGATGAATGCTGATTTTTTTATATTCTTCTCTGAGTAAATGCAGCTCCTCCTCATTCTTTGTATGTCAAGGGATCCAACCTGACCGTGTCCTGTAGTCTCACCTTACGCCTCTTTAGGGCAAGGCACCCTCCTTTCCTTAAAACCAAAGAGGCAGATCATTCTCATTTGTGCACTGGATAACAATTCATGAAATATATAACATCTTTTACTTTAGGATGACGAAGGATAAGCAAGATTTTGAACACACTGAAAAATTCCCTAGCCAGGCAATACAGCTCTGAGATGACAGTGAGAGATAGCAGCCAATGAAGCAGTGTCCAAGAAATCCTTGCCAGCGCAAACCTTGTAAAACTTGAAAATGTCAAAAATTAAGACATCCCCATATGAACTTTTTTTTCTCAGACCTGGGACAGAATGAATGCTGATCTGTGTTAGACTGGTGTTTGGTGTTAATGTATCCATATCTCATGCATCCTGTTTGATTTTCCCCATCCATATTGGAGAGGCAGGAATAACTTTCAGTTCTTAGGCCACACTGTTGATTTGAGAACTAAGCCTGCTAGAAACACATCAGGTATTTTTCCCTTCCCAGTTTAGTGCTTTTTCAAAAAACAAGTCATTCATCTGGAGCATAGAACCAGCTGAAGGATGGACCAGGTAATTCTACTGTGACAAGTATTGACAGTGGTTAATGCTTACACAATACAGTTTGCTTTAGTCAGAAGAGACAAATGGTTTGTGGCCTATGAATTCTTCAGGTGCCTCACTCACTCCTAAATTTTCCTGCACAGTTAGTGTAATACCCTGTCTCTTGCTCCCTTGATATTTGTCAGTACACAAATGTCTTTCTACCCTAATAATCATAGCAGACAGGGACAACATATTGATATACACTATTTTAGACCAAGGTATGAATATTACATTAGCTGAGTTATCACTATAAGTTCTGACCTTCAACTATCCAATTTTGAATTCATTCATTTTCAAACTATTAAACTCTTCTCCGTCACATCACAGAAAAAGACACTATGATGGTAAATCTTCCTGACAATGTTTTAGTCAAAACAAACTATGATGTATTAGAAAAATTCACAAAAATGTGTTTGTGCTATTAAAAATCTGGAAGGGCTCTGTAGCCTGTGGTCACAGCTTGACCCTGAGTAGTCAAGCAGAGAGAAGTGTCAGGTGAGTGATCAGTTCCTGCGCTTCCTTCCTCCTTCTGATCCTTGATTGTGGGTCAGAAAGCTCAGCTGTGCTGCCAAACACAGAAATAAGGGCTCCATTACCATTTCACTCCTCCTCACTGAAAATCTTCCAATGTGTGGGACCCCCATTCTCAGAAGCGAGTCCCAAACTAAAGAACAAACTCAATTAGGAAGGGCACAAAAGGGAAAGGTTAAATGAAACTCTTTCCCAGCACATTACTGGCAATCTGAGGGAAGAGCAGGGAGCCGAGAAAAGCCTTCTCCTCGTGTTTGCTTCCCTCAAATCTTCCAGCAAGTCCCCAACCTGGTAAGGTATCTCAACATTCTCACTTCTCACCTAGGGCAAATTAAAAGGTAGACAAGTGATTTCCTACAGAAAGCAATACACTCTTTTGGCAGTTAGCTAGAACTGGGTATTTTATCTTTTGAACTACAACACATGAATTTAAAATGAAAAAGCCAAACCAATGTCAGAGCCCCCCTTGGAGCAATACCAACTGCTTGTAAAGAGCAGCAGGGAAGTGTTTGGCTTCACTGCCTGTAACGTGAGGGTTAAAGGGGAAAGGAGCAGCAGCATCACCACTTAATACAGGGGATGTGACAAGAGAGCACTTAAATACAGATACACACCCCCTTGGCTTCCCAAGCCCTCCTACCTGTGCAGGCCACTGCAGATAATTGTACAATAACAGCAGGCTGTCACAGCAGTGTGGAGACATCCCTAGCAGGCTGTGCAGGAGGTGTGCACGAACATTTAGATGTCAATTAGAGACACTTTTTGCCAGGTTTTAAAACATGCTGAATACAGCCAGCACCTACATCTGTCAAGAGTTTAAACTGTGAAACCTTAATAAAAAAATAAAATAAAATTGTATGCTCTTGGGTTGAATTGAAACACGTGGCATAGAATGCTCTGGGGTAAGCGTAACAGTACTGGGAGATACACAAAACTTTTGCTTCTGTTTCACATCCAGAATGAGAAGGATTCAAAGATGCAAACTACAGGGAACAAGCCACAATTGCTTTCAGCATCCTCTACTGATCTGACACAGATCTGATGACCATTTCCCTCCATTCAACAAACAGTGCCTGAAAAGACTGAAATATCTCCACATGGGAACAGAAGCCATTATTTTATCAAATTGATTACTGCTGAAACCTTTGAGCTCTAAACAAGCCTTAGCAAAAGTCCTATTGCCATTTAGGTTAGCAATTATCTTTTTACAAGTTCTGAAGATGTACTGAAAGTAACAGCATCCCCTAGTTAACAGAGAGCTAATTGATGCCAGAAGGATAGGGGATGGGATTCTGGGAGGTTACTATTAAAAAAAAATAAATCACTCAATCAGTCTAACTTTGCTCTGAATGACAGCCTAAGAAAAGAGATTTTGAAGATTGTCTTGTAAAGAAGGTGCTGCATATGACAGCAGAGGGAAACCTCTTGAAATCCTAGACAGCCCATTGAAGTGGGGAACTAAAACCAATGGAAACATCAGTCAATTATACCTACAAAAATAGAGAACTTGAACTCAAGAAAGGGATTTCCCTTTAAAAATTCAGGCTGTAGGCACAACAGAGCTCTAGCTGTCACGTTTATGTGGGTAGCCACTTTAATCAACCTTTTTAGCATATATTTTGCGTGTCTATATTAGAAATATGAATTCTTCCTACCTGCTTTCTGAAAAGCTCTTTCAATTGAGACACTGCCTCCTCTGCAATGTCTTCTCTCAAAAGTCAATGCCCTAGAACTACAGGAATCTAGACTAAAAAATCCTCTTCTACTTAATGCTTCTCCATAAACAGAGGAACTTCATCTCAACTGAGAAAACACCGGTTCTTGAACTTCAGTGTATGGCAACGTAAATTTCTTACTCAGCTGAGGATTTATCAGCTCTTAAAGCCAAAAAACTGCCTTCCTCAATCCACTCCTTTGTTTCATCATCCTCGGGCAACGCAGCTTCTTTCATTTTTTATAAACTTTTTCTGAGGGGTCTTAATTTATGCCAAGAAAAACACTGTCTGTTAAATGGCATCATTAGACTCACATGATTTCTTGTGGTGCATGTGAAGTTTTTGGTCTCCTGCATACTAAATGATCCTTACAGTGTAAAAGAAATTGGTCCAAACAGCTGCTTTATTTTGTGCTCTGATAACTGAGGAAAAACAACCCTCAACGAAGAAGTCATGCCTCACTTGGGGGAAAGCAAATGGACAAATAAACACACAAAATTAGAAGATCAGGCACTCATTTCCTCACCAAGGCACGTGTGGGCTGGAGCAAAAGTCTACATAAGCAGAGCTCTGCCTTTGCTCATGGATTAATCAAAGATAAGGCTCTCCATCTGCTTAAGTTCATAGCCACAAATACTTTGTAGATAAGAAAGAAGACAGCAGCATAAGGAAACAGAGGTTCAGATTTCTTTTTGGTTTCTGAATTTGCATGTAGGATGCGCTGATAGCAAGCCCAAAACTTCCATCCACAGCCACAAAGTCACAGAAAATGGGACGAGAGCCAGGTATCAACCATCTAGCAAACAGTTTGGTGATGACATCCATTTGGAGCCCAATAAATAGGTTTGTAAAGACCTCCAAGAAGTTTTCAGGCTTTAAATAAAATACTGGAGAATCACTTCCATGCCTCACTACACTATCTAGTGATATTGCCAGTGGGAAAACAGGAAAAAAAGTGAAAGGAAAAAAAGTGCAAAGTGGGAGCACAAAGGAAGAAGTGAAACCATTCCTTTCTTAGGAGACTGAAGGTGACAGGCAAGGCAGAAAAAGTACTGTTCTTTTTCCATCTCTTTTGAGCTAAAGGGCACACAAGAAATTAGGGGAATAGACCCAAACCTACCTGACCACACATAAGAAACACAAAAATTAGGAGGATACACCCAAACATAGCTCCAATACCCTGTTGCCACAGAAGAATGTTTCTCATACACATCTAAATCTTTTTTTTGGCATACTTTGGGTCTGATCCAAAAGCCTGACACAGCCACTAGAAATGGTTATTGGATTAAATTCTTAGACAGCACAGAAAATAGCAGGCTAAAGAATCTTAGCAGACTTTCCAAGAGTATTCATTCATCTCTGGCTTGGGAAAAGCTTGTGAAGTGTTAGACTGAAAGAGAATTTTGCCAGGAAAGTCTGGGTTGGCACCACAAGAGCAGCTGCCTATAATAGCATTGCCCAGAGAGGTATTGAACAGGTGCTAGAACCAAAAAAATGACAAGTAAACAAAACAATAAACCAAAATTGCCTAGTGCCCTCTAAGTAAGTTTCTTCATTGTGTATAACAAAGCAACAACTCAGAGGAACTACTGAAAGCCATAAATGTCAACCCAGCACCCTGCTCAGGCTGACCTTTACAAAAGTGTTTTTCATTTTCACATTTTCCTATTTCTATAGCAATAGAGAACTCCTTTGAAAACCTCCTCCTGAAGACTGCTGGAGAAGCACAAGCCCTGGGAAAAGAGCAAGATTGCCCAGTAGCCCCAGTACTCATGAATTTCCAAATCTGCCCTGTTGCTTGTGAGCTTTGCTAGTGGTTTGGGCAGGGAAAAGGAAGCCTCCCCCTTCTTGTCCACCTCTGCAGCTGTCCCAGCCTCCACATCTGCCAGGCATCTCGGCACGGCTGAGCAGTTACACCCCAGGAAGAATTTGCTCCAGTGAGTCCCACTCCTCCACAGTTGCTGGCAAAGGGGGAAACAATGACAGCTTTCAAAATTCCCATGGCAACAGCTCCTTCTCTCTGCAAACTCCACTGGCAGCCCAGGCACTGCACAAAGCAGCAGCACACAGAGGGGATTTGCAGCCAGGTAGCAACTGCTTCTATTTCATAAAAAATTCACAAGCACAAACCACAGGCCACAGCTGGACAGTAACACTGAACTCAGACACCTAATTGTTGCTCCAGTATGGATCCTTCTGTGTTCCTATCTTTGCAATAATAGGCTTACCTAAAATGTTGGAAATTAGGTTTTTAAGGTCAATGGGAGACCTTTAAAAGCCCTCCAAATAGAACCAAGGTCATGACTACTTGTGGTCATTGACATTACAGCAATTTTTGTAAGTACAGAGGTATTAATCCCAGGAGCCTGACAATTTCAATTTTAGTAATGACGTTCTAAACACCTAAAACTTTCAGTGAAGTTTAATATTCTTCACTCCATGTACTGATCTGCTCTGTGCTGTTCTTAAGCATTGTTAAATGGTTCTTTCATTTCACTGCGGAACTGGCTGACCACATTTCAGCTGTGCATGGAGTGAACTCTGTATATTGTAACGTAATTACTCTCAGAGGATCCTAGGTAGTTGGAAAATGTTCTAATTTGATTTTGGATTTTTTTTCTTTTTCTTTAAAGCAGCTACATTTTGCAAAAGCAGCCAATTAATTCACTCCCTGGAATGAATACAATAAAAAAAAAAAATAATTACACCATGCCATGATTAATTGAATTTTAAAATGGAAAAGGTCCACTATAAAAACACCTACTGTATCAGTAATGATGTTACTTGGGTTGAATCAATAATATTAAAACAAGCTTGAAGAAGATTACAACAGTATTTATACTTATTTATTTCATGCACAGTTGGACGTCAGTGCCGTGACATTATTAAGAGCATATAGGCAGTGTAATTCGTAAGCACCGGGTATAGTTTTACAGAATTACTGATATGAATCAAATTTCATGATTGTTTCAGTGACTGCAAAAATTGAGCTCTGGAATTTATTCCCTGTAAGTAGGATTTGAACCAAAATCTGTAGAAATTTTTCCAAATTTAAATGCTTCTGATGGGTAGCAAGAAACACCTCCTCTGGGACAAGTATTTGGCTGAAAAAAAGGTGTCCTCAGCACAGTTAACAGCATCAGCATGGGCATCTAATCTCTAGATCATGCTAAATATTTTCTTCTTTGAAGTGATAGAAACCCAACTGTCAAGCATTGCTTGATCTGACCCAGCGCCTGGGGAAAGCTAATCAAAAGTAAGCCTTATAGGTTCCCCCCCTGCTTAAATCCACCCACCCAAATAAGCACAAGTTAGAATTTTCATGAGGTAAAAGACTCTGCTGTCACAGCCCAGTGTTAATTGACACAAAGGTTTGAGAATACCTTCGTTTTACTGAACTGCTTTGATTTCAAGACTTCTGAGCTGAATTTTCTTGCTTCTTTATAATCCTGTGTTAACGATCACTGAGTTTGAAGTGAGAAAGGAGCTTAGACAGATCTATATCGGTGTTCATTCATGCCAGACTGTTGCATTTTCATCTGAAACACGGTTTGAAAAAAAATTCCAGTTGAGGGCAGGAGTAGCAGGGGGAGCACAGGGAATGCTAATCCCCTGCTCAGCTCTTGTGGGAGCAACAGGTGATAATTAGTCATTGGCCATCATGTCAACAGCCTCTTATTTTCTTCTCTGACTGGAAAAATAATTCTCACCCCTTTTTCCTGTCCATCTCTGAGTTTGTACAGCTGATGCAATGATTTAGGCAGTGACCAGAGGCCTTTGCAGGAGCACCTCCCAGGGCAATTACATCCCAAATGCTGTGGGGAGTAGGTAGTAAGTTCAGAATTCAGCAGAGAAATAAACCTCAGACGGTAAAAGAAGATGCAGCTTGCATTTATTTCCATCCCCTGGTTTTACTCCATATCAGTTCAAAGGCCTGGATGTCCTCCATTTTCACCAGGTGACAACATGATCATCAAGACAGTAGAATGGAAGCCACCATGGGGCTCCCACCTCTACTGAAAAACAAAAGCCAAGATGCAGAAGCACACAAAACCCCAAATTAATATTGCACTACAATGTGGACAGGAGTGAATGTTGCTGAAAACCAACCAAACCAAATCTGATTTGCAGATTACCTGGAGAACTGTCAGAGATGGACAAAGAAGCATACTTGACATATAGCACTCAGTTTCAAGAGTTATCTTGTTTTTCTCTTCTACATTTCCTGTTTCATATAGACATTTTACACTATAAAATTCCCTCTGCAATTAAAAACAAGCTAATGACACTTCACCTGATCCTCATACCTGTGACTAATCAATGCAAGATTGAAACCATCTCCAGGACTAAGAATAGGATTTCTAATTTTCATAAAATTACTTCCAGTGGGATTTCAATATTATTTTTTTAAACTTGAAGTATTTGATGAAAGGAGTTTAGGGGTTCAGACTTCATAGCATTTACTGTCTAGCTTTCAGTTTGTTCCACTTTTAATTTATGTGCTGAAAGGGATAGATTTTCTTCCTCCTTATTTTACAGAACTGCCTTTACTGACAAAAATGTAAGATCCCCATTCTGCTGGCCTTGCTTATCAAATGAGAGCCAAGTGTAATAAAATGGCTGTTTGACAAAGATTTTAACAAGGCACCCAAACACAGTCTTTTTATCTTATACTCCATTAATATGTTTCTTCCAATATTTTCTCAAAAACTTATTTAAGCCATAAAGCCTTGCAAAGATCACCCACATTTTACAACACACAGGACACAAACTTGAATATTATTTCACATTTTTCTTTGTAAGTATACATGCAGCTTGCAGTGTCTAGTAAATATTATGTCTTGTCACAGATAACCAGCCATTCAACTAATTGCAGATTTCTATTAAGATTTCTCCCAAATTCCCCCTTACAGTAGCATGTTTTCATCCTAATTCATCTCCCTGAAACTGAAGTCCATTTTCCCTGTATTATCAATTTCTGTAGGAGATACTGGTATCATTTTGAATTGAACAAGAAAAAAAAAAAAAGTTTTATGTCTGCAGAATTTATTTATACTGCAAGGTCTCGAAAGTGCCTCCTTAAGCCATTGAAGACAAAACTCTCAATCTATTTCAATGCCATGGAATATGTATTCCTCTTTTCCATCAGTTTGCTTTAAGACACACATGCAGTTAAAAACACCCAACAGGAATGACTGAATATGAGGAGAGAAACTGACTATCAAAGGAAGAACTTAATTTAAATTAACTGATAATGCATTTCCTAGATAAATAAAAAAATGGGTATTTAGTTCTTGATCAGAGCACTGAACACAGAAAAACTCATCTCACATTCACACAGGTTTGTTAATGAGTCAGCTGTGCCCCAAGAGATAATTTGAGCACACAACCAACCCCGTGTGCTTCCACTGGTTCTCTGTCTGGTGACTTCTACCCACTGCAGCAATTCTACATAACACCTGTGTCAATTCTATCAACACTAATTAACAAAAACCTTCTCCTCAATCCAACCTTCACAATTTTAAAGGTAACTGCTATCCCATGAATCAAAATCCTTGTCTGATTGTCCTGGAGGTCTGCATGTAACAAAATTCCACTTATGGAAGTTGCCTGCGGGAGGTGCTTTTTCCTTTATCTCTCCTTTTTGTTACAGAAGATGGACCCAGTTTCTGACAGTTCAATCTCTCTGCCATTGAAGTCTACAGCCTTAACAGCTTCATACAAACCATGTGGAGTTTCAGCTCAGGGGTTTGGGTTTTTGCCCACCTCCACGTAGAGGAGGCAGTGAAATACTCCTAGAGCACATCCTGACACGGCCCCGCAGCCCAGCCTACTGTAAAGCAATCTCTGTCAGCATACAGTGGCAGATTGCACAGGTTTAAATCACACCAGGAAGCAGTCAGGACAGGTGGCTGCAAAAATATAGGCTTCCAGGGAGCCAAAACCTGACTTTTAGAAACTGGTTTATTTTAAGAAGCAAGCTTTTCCTGTCAGCCCCTGGGCATGCAGCTTGCTTGAGAAACACCTCTCAGAGGTACTGGCTGGCAGGACACGGTCAGATTGTTTCCAGCACCGTGGGTTTAAAACCATACAGGGATAGCATTTATATTTTCATTGATTAAAAATAATTTCCCTTTCATCTAGGGAGACAATGTGTATACATCAAGATAATGCGATCTAGAGTCTAAAAAAGTCAGCAATAGATCCTTTTGTGAAAGCAAGTCCTGTGGAGACAGGGCACAATTATTCAAGTGTGGGAGACACAGAACAGTGTAACTGGCTGGAGGTCTCTGTCTTGCTATGGATGTTCAAGGAAGAAAGATGTGTGAAGGCAAGAAATTTGAGGACTGATGAGAAGAGATAATGAGACTAAAGTCTATCACCTCCAGCTTCAGCTGGGCTGAAGAGAAGCAGAAAGCAGAACTGCCACAGCTGGGAAACACAAGTGATTCCCACAAACTCTGTTCTCCTTCCAGATTCGGCAAAAAAATGCTTCTTTTACCAAGTGCAAGAGTCTGAACGGGTGCTCCCTGCTCCACACCATCGCTGCTCCCCCAGTATGGGTAAGTTCTGCCAGCAGGACATCATCAGAGGGTTTATTCAGACAAATACTCCACCAGCAAGAGGTCACAGGAGTCACAATCCCACAGAAATAACACGAGGCTGTGTCCCTACACGGGCATTGGCATGAGGGGGTGTATTTGCTTTCCCCAGCCAAGCCGGAGGATGCTGATAAGGCTACAAGGCTTTTCCAGGGACAATAGAAGATTGTTATTTTTATTTTTTGAAGGCCTGAACTATACAAAACCTAAAAAGTGATTTAACAAACAGCAGGTTTCTAAGAGCCAAGCAGTGCCCCAAAAATGCTTTTAGATAAAGGTATTAAAGTTCAGTGATTTGCAAAGTATGGACAGATTATTCAATCTGCACTTCTACAGTGGAGATACAAAGTATTTTTGAGCTTAAAATTGAAAACATATAAAACCAACAAGCACACCCCAAAGATACCGAAACATCTTATTAAAAAACCTGAGAGACTTGTGAATGCAAAAGCATCCTGCCTTGCCTGCAGAACCAGCCCGTGTCTTCCAATCACACAGACCCAACACTCGCAGGTAGCATCCTCCTGCATTGCAAGAATAACCTGCTCCAGAGAGCTGGAGCTTCCCCAGTCAGAGAATAGCACACCTGCATGGCTCAGACAGCTGTGCTGCCACACAGACTGGGCTGTGCCTTGAAAGGGATGCAGCACATCTACAAACCCTGGTTTGGACCCCAGTCTCTGCTTCCTGAGACTCCCGGATGGCTCAGAACAGATAATGGCTTTCTTTTCTCCCTTACAGTGGTGGAGGGAAACTATAACCTCTGTAGCACCTTTACAAAGGTGCTACAAATAAGGACACCTTGGACATTCCCTCAATGAAGGCAATGTTAAACATAACAAGCCACTGTCAGCTCAGTGTGATTTTTACAGCCCAAACCCTACTTCAGAATTCAATGGTAAGAAACAATGGGTTCTTTCTAGTGAAAAAGCAGACTGGAAACAGAAGTAATGGATGCACTGAAGATCTTTACAACAGCATTATTGCAGTGTTCTGGGTTAATCAGGCCCATACGGTTTGGTACAAAATTAATCATCTACATCTGAAGTAATAAAGTCTCACTTGGAGGCCACATCTCTGCTTGGCACGAGCCCAGGAATGCACACTATGTCAGACTGCTGAAAAACCATGGGGAAGGAAGAGAAACAGTCATCTTCCCGACCCAAGTGCCTCAGGCATTCCCTCCATCACACCAGACAAGGAGGTTCAAACATCTCCCATTAAAATTTTGCTGGATCTACTGCAGGTAGAGGATAGACCCCTGTGCTCTCTCGGTCATGTGGCAACTAAGAGCTTCATTACAATAATATATATAGCATTGATAATAATATATCCATTTTTACCACAGTTAGCTTCATTTGCTCTGAATTCTTGTTCCCCAAAGACACATTAGATACTAAAACAAATGACTGGTCTAAAGTAAATGGTTAACTCTAAATGACTGGATAATTTTCTTGTTGACAGCGAAACAGATGCAAACTACATAAAGTTAAACAGTAATGACTCTTCTGTAAAACTTCTGGTAGATTAATAGAGATGCTGTTAATTGCTGTTAATTCCAGCTCAGTTTTAATTTGTGGTATAGGCAGTTGCAGTAATTTTCACCAAAAGTGCATCAAACTCAAGACACGCTCTGTTTCCTATTAACGTCATCTCTGGCAGAGCTGGGGGCACACACAGACTGGAGGCATCTGTTACACACTCAACAGGGCACTGTGTGCTCCTCCCTTCAGGAGCCAGGGCACAGGGGTAGGCTGCTGAGGGAGAAAAAACAGGTTTCGATCTCACTGTGCCTCTTATCCCCTTTCAGCTCCACTGAGGATGCTGGAACACCTTTATTTTGCCTGTTGGGAACGTCAGGAGGACAAGGCTGCTCTCAGATTTTCATACTGGTAAAAAAACATTTGGAAGCAGAGGGGAGAGTATTCATGCCTATTTCTCTTCTTCTTCTCATCATGAGCAGGACTAGACACAGGCTAGTCCCAGCTCTACACAGTAATTTAAAATCAATATAATCACAGTGAACTTTGTCACCTCTGCTTCAGCTGAGTAGGTTTTTCATTCGGGTCTCTTGCCATTTTTCTCCCTGAAAATAAGTTCTTCAGTTTCTAGTCTGCCTTGAAATGAAATAAAGCCACCCTTGGCTTCAACACAGCACGCGAGCAGTCTCTCTAGACATGCAAGACACAGAACAAACTTCCATCATCTGCACATCACTACATTCAAACACAATGATTTCCATTAAATATTTAGGACTCAAATATTTATATCCAGTCAATTACATAGAACATTACTTATTCTCCAGGGAATTCTTGCTCTCCCTTAGCACAGAAGAGATGACTAAAGTGCATTTCCTGTACTTAATAATAACATGGTAATACCGGTAAAGAAAATCATTCCCATTAGATGCAAAGACCTTGGAAGCAAATATACATGTTTACTATAGAAGAATACAGAAAGATCTTTCTGGGAGCCAATATTAACAAATGTTCATCTCTGGCTCTGAGAGAGTAAAATGGGGAGGGGGGAGAAGGTCAATGATGTAGAGACCTTTTCCCCAGCTGGACCTTCACTCTGGAATACAGACAGCTGGCAAGTCTGCCAGGCTGCAGAGTAATGCCCCAGGAATGGAACAGCCATCAGTAGCAGAAGTTCCCACCAGCAGACCAGTGCTGTAGGGCCTAGTGGGAAGATTTACAGCTCGCATTTTGTACCAAAGAAATCACCAGCTAGACTTTGCTAATCGTGTTATCATGCTCAGTAATTCATACAGCTCTCCCACAGCAAAACCTTTTTATTACCGAATTTCAAAAACCAATACTTGAATTTTAAACTTTAATATGAACTTACATTTTAAAACATTAAATTATCCAGTGAAGCGGACGTGAATGTGAAAAAAGGCCATTTCCTCCATAATTTCATTAAATTTGAAAGTACTTATTTATTTTAATAAGTAGAGATGTCCATATGCCAGGAAATTAACATCAAAGAATGTTAAATATGCCCAGTATCACTTAAAAGCCTATGGAGCATTATGCATTTTCAGAAATAGCATAACTCAGCAAAACTACTTTCCCAGCAGTTACTTTTTATTACAGTTTCCAACAGTACTTTGGGGAAAAAAAAGCTGAATATGTTTACCATACTCTGTACTCCTGCTCATAATGAAATAGTAAGACGCAACGTTGAATGATGTGTTCAGGTGCCACACCACACCACCTTCCTTCATTTAAGGTCCTCTGCTAATGCCAAACAGATGGTTGCCTACAAATCCCTCTTCCAAGGGCTCCTGTGCAGACCTCCTCCATTGGCACATACTATCAGGGCATCAAATGGAAAGGCTGGACTTGGACTATTTCCTTTGAATAGTTATACTTCACTTAGCACAACAGGATAGAATTATGACTAATATTTTGATCACTTGAACCACCCAGACATTTTTCAGCCTTCAGAACCCATCTGCCGAGCTCTCAGGGGTTTCCTCACAGAAGCAGAACTTTACTGGCACGTTTTCTGAAAAGCTACTTGTGAGCACTTGCCATTTTCAATAGGGGCCCACCATGGATTAGTCTAATTTCCAAAAAAAATAGCCATATGTATTTGAGCCTTCTACTGCATCTGGGCTACCAACTCCCCTTCCCTCCCACCAGGACTTTCAGACTTGCTGGGTAACTCTGACCCAGTCTGAGAGAAAGGGGTGACCTTACAGCACAGGCACTGGTTTAGCGATGCACAAGCATCAACATTGGAGCAGTGAACACAGAGCACAACTGGAGGCTGTGAAATAAGCTCAGAGCTTCTTAGGCACTGGAGACTTTTCAGAGGAATGTGAAGCACTTAACTGTTCATAGAGCTGCACAGCTCTGGTGTTTTAACAGCAGAAAAAGGAAGCTCTTAGTACATTCTCCAGCTCATAGTGTTCACCTCATTACACTCTGCTTCAGCCATTGATGCATTTAACACCAAGCCACCTGTCAGATGACATGCACAAATTTAAGGTAGAGGTAACTTTTCTGTGTTTGCACTGAGAGCAATTATGTCCCACAGTCATCTGGGGAGCCCTTGTACAATATAAGCAGTAACTGGACTACGTGCACTGAGCCCTTCTGTACAAAAGTCACATCCAATTCTCTGCGATCACCTTCACAGAGCAAATCTCCGTCCTCAGAGATCAGCATATGCTAATAGTGTATCATGAAGTTTCTCAATTTTGTGTCTCCACCAACAGAAATATAAATTAAAAACACAATCTCAAGTGCCACAGAAGCTTCCAAGTTGGAATCTATCTGAAAAGTTCACGTCACCTCTGGGTAGGAGCAGACTAGCATCTGGCATGTAAAATGGCTTTTCATAGCCCAAGGGGCCAGAAGGCTCCAGCAGCAGCCTGAGCTCAGCAGCCTGAGCCACACCTCAGGAGCAAAAGACAGCATGTAAAACTGAACATGAAGTGATCTAAACTCTCCATGACTTCACTGCTGTGCTACCTCCGGGTAAATCTCATTCCTGTACTTGGGAAATGCGTTCACAGGAACACAAAGCAAATCACATAACTTTCACTTCTTCATTCTGAGTGGTTTGTTCATCCAGGACTGACACACGGGATGGACCCCAGTGCTCAAGGGCCAGGTGATGTGAAACACAGCAGAGGGGCCCTGGGAGGTCTCAACCCAGCACAGTGCAAAAGCAAATTATCAACGTTTAAGGGACTTCTGTCACCTCAGCTCTAGCTGTGAGTGTACTGTGGGGACACATAGGAAACATTTGTTTCACTGCTCCACATAAGGAAAGCAACAGAAACTGCAGTCATATGCCAATACTCATCACCTTCAGGCATTCAACCGGAGGGACTTTTCCTCTTTTGTTCATTTCTGAGGAAATTTATACACCAACACAGTTTAGAAAACCTCACAAGAGAGTCAGAAACCAAGAACCCCATGTGGAACAGCTCCTCCTGAACCTTCTGCCACCTGCAAAACTTAGATGTTGGCCTGAATGCTTCAATTTACACCAAGCTAAACAAAGCAGCATGGGCCAGCATCAGAGACCTCAGTTGAGCCACACTGGGGTGATGTGAGACATGGCACCCAGCCTGTGTGTGCCCTCCTGTTCTTCACAGCTGTGCTCACAGCCTGAGCTTACCTCACAGCAGCTGTGCCAGGGAGAGATGTACACCTGTGCCTGCAAGGCTGTAATCCTGCAGCAGTGTGGAGAAAATGTGCATGGACTGAAACTGCATTCAAACAGGGATGTAGGGGAGAGGGTTTACTCAGCCATGGCCAGAACAAACTGGCTTAGGTTAAACTCAGCAAGAATTGTTTGGTAGAAAACAGGCAGGATGGAGATGGAGGAAGATGGAAGGCCTAATACTTACGGCAGCAGACTCCTTCAGTGGAAGAGTTACTTTCTGGTCAAATCTTAAATATTTTTTCTGAGTTATGTGTTTCAAAAATATCTCACCTAACTGAGGATTCAGCCACAAGAGCTCCATGAGTAAGCAACATTCACCAGCCCCTACTATGGCAGGTCAAGTGCCAATCTTTCTATCTCTGCAACAGGGACAAAGGGTTCCTAATTCTGCACAAATGAAACCACTCATCTCACTAATTATCCTGAAAATATTATCAACCCACAGACCCACTCATCTCACGACTGGGCAGTGTAAAGAGATGGGAATGGGTGGAAACACACACTTAGAAAACATTAATTCAGGGTTCAGTTGAATTAAATAAACCCACTTGCTTTCCCACCTTTACAAAAACAGAAGCTTGGTACTCAGGTTCTCAGTAAGGCTTGACATTATTTTTACACTGCAGAGCAACATACCTCTTGAATAAATCATTCCAGTGCCAATAGCTTCCCTCAGATAGAAAATCTACAGAGATGACCCTTAAAAGTTCAGAGGACAGTTGAAAACATTTCCAGAAAAATCACTCAAGTGCTGTTTAAAGATGTAATTTATATGCACAGCTCTGCACTCCATTGCAAGATTTCATATTTATTTAATTTGACAAGTTAAAAGTGTGCCCATCCAACTTTTTGGGCACATGCAGTCTTTAAAAAAAGCTTTGTAACTTAAAGCCAAATGTTCTGTGTATTGAATAGGAAAAGAACCTGATCTTCCTCAAACCCACTGGAAAAAACTGAAAGCATCAAACAGACTAAGAACTTCAACAAAGCACCAGCACAGGGAGAAATCAAGTTTGCTGATGAAGGAAGAATTAAGCTCCATAGACTCATCACCTCCAGAAGAACTTCTGTTAGCTCAGGAGCTTCACAACAGCTGTGCTCCCAACATGGTCTCCCCCAAAGGAGACAGTCTCCAAGGCAACCAAGTCTCTCCAATTAGCATCTGATAAGGTGGGATGTGTGGCCTCAGAGACAGAGCACAGCACTGGGACTCACACTGAATTTCCCACTCTGCTGTGCACGGCATGGGGGTCTCCCATGCCCTGTCCCTCAGGCCCCACCACACAAACACATCCACCTCAGAGATACTGCAAGAGTTAGAATTCCTTCAGCTGCTAATCACTCATTCTGCAGTACCAAAGGATCTAGGTGAGTCCCTCTTTGATTCCTCCTTTCTCCACAGACCGGTGATGTTTGACACAGGACAAAGACGTGGCACCTGTATCCCATGGCACACCTGGCCAGGCTGGTGGATGGAATCCCTGCCCCACTCCCTCCTCCCCCTGCAAGGGAGCCCAGCGTGGCAGATCTGCTCCTTCTGCAGGTAGGGGCTGCTCTTCTCAAGGATCATAACAATTAAAAACCATACATCTGCAATACCACATTCTGCAAGATGGAGACTCTTTTTGGGAAAGGGGAGAGATGGGGCAATTCCTGGGGCAGAGATACTAAAATAAAGATTATCTTCTGAGCAGTGACTGGAAAGATACAAAGAAGCCATCTGACAAAACAAAAATAATGGAAATAATTCTACATCTACTGCATCAACTGCAGTACTGGCCTGCTCAGCCATTTCATACAAAGACTGCTTATATCCTGCAACTAGAATTCCCATTCCTTCCTTGATTATTTCATGCTTGGACTATTGCAATAATGTTTGTGCCAAGCTACTTTTTTTTTTTTTAATCCACACACTACAACACTATTCAGAGCTTCTGTGCTTGCTTTGTTTCTCACTGAAGTATCCTCGCTGTTCACATACTTTTTTCCTCACTGTTATTCTCCTATATGTGTTCAGTTACATATGAAATCAAGATTGGAACTTCAATGTATCACTGCAATCATTCAAGAACCTCAAAAACATCACTCTGACTTTGAGTATTTTCTAGTCCATTTGCTGAGCTTGTATCACAGCTGCTACCCAAATACTCCATCTTTCTTTTGCATGCTTAAAATACACGCATTTCACATGTTCTTATGTCTAAAGAACTTCAAATATTTTATCCTGTTGCTTATTTCAGTGCCTAGAGATCAACTAAATTGACAACTTTTTGCTGCACTTCAGCACATTCTCAGTCCTTTGAAACAGTGCACTGGTTGTTGTAATTCCAGAGGTTTTCCACAAATGTCCCAGTGTTCACACTGAAAGAAAATGCAACAAAAAGCACAGTACTTTTAAAGAAGTGAGAGGTCTTCCCTCCCCAGCTAAAGCAGCTCTTTGTGCTCCCTCATGTGAGGGGAGATAGCCACAGCTAGGATTGCAGCAGTGCAAAGTAAAAATACTTGTGATGCACTATTGGAATAACTGTATCTGAAGCTCCAAAGATTTCATCTAGCATCTGTTGCTGTTATTTTATACTTCTGTGTTATGCTAGGGAAAAAAATTCATACAAGAGTGAAATTTGAGGGGACTGGCTCCTTGCACATCTTATATTTCAGCCTTTCAAAGCTGTTCATCTGCCAATGGCCTATCTGGTAAGAAACAGTAAAGAAAAAAATCAGAATATACTCAAAAGATTTACTTTAATGCACTTAAGCATGAAAACCAATCAAATCCTAGTGAGAACCTTGCCAAAAAAAAAAAAGAAAAAAAGCAAATTTCACCATATCTGCATCCAACTTTTAAAAATCCAGTCAATCATTTCAATATAGACTGGATACACGAGGATTGACTATGACAGTACTTGGAATAAACTGTTAGCATGGCACATAAGAAAAGGTGGCAAGAGAGAGCAAACAGTATTAATGGTACTCAATAATGAAATAGTGTCTGTGTCTAACTAGAAACTAAATTACTATCTGAGGTTTCCTTAGCAGATTATTTAGAAACTTGCCAATAGACAAACAAAGTAAATGACAAGACTCTCAATCAGAGCTGTGTTCCCCAGCAATATGGCTTAGTAAAAACGATACAGACTACTTGGGCTGCTCCTGGCAAGGCTGGCTCTCCTCAGGGAACTGCTAATGGTAAATACTCAACACGAGCGTGATTGTGAAATCCTTATTCATGCTATGGTTAGGAAGATATATCCTCTTCTCTGGGACAGGAATGTGACAACTCATTTCTTCATTCTCAAACAGAAACAAAAGATAGTATTTTTGTTCCTTCACAGGGCCAGTAAGGAAAGAGAAAAGGCATTCTCCTTGACATCCTCGAGTCTGTGCACATTGAGATGCAGGCTCTGCAGACACAGATGTGTCTCGTGCACATCTGTACAGTGTCGTGGACATGAAGACTCGTGAACCAGAACCGTCAGAATACAAACAATCAAAATATACAGATGGTAATTCCTGTCTATTTGAGAAAACACACAGCAGTTACTTTAGCTGTGCACATTTAAAATCAGGGTTCAAGCTCAGACAGTAGCAGCAAACTCTCAAGCTATGGTTTCCTGTGTTCCCCTTATGAAAGAGTGTAGCACTGATTTCTGGAACAACTGTTCCACTAATAAGATGCATATGGAAACGAATGCCTTGCAGCTGGTTCCAGCAGGGTTCACTGAAGACTACTATTCATCTCTGATGAATGCAGATAAAAATATTCAAAGCTCAGTTTTCTGATCAGATCAGATATTAATGGGAATGTTTTTCCTACTTCTCTCAGCTTAGCTCCTCTTTAGAAAGTCAGCTCAAAAGAGAGAAAGCAAGAGAGCCAGAACATCCTCATTTTGACTATCCTGCATTTAAGGGAGTTGAGCACTTTTACAGAGGAATGATAACTGAACACATGGTGTGCCAGAGTTTTGGTCAATATCGAGATTTATTATTCTGAGGGACTGAAGGAGTGAAATACTGACCATGGCAAATAGCCCATTAGTTACCTCTCAGTTCAATAAGTCTTGATGCTTTCCTTACTATGTGCCGATTATTTCCTGTCCAATTCACATTAGCAGCTTATTTAATGAGAACAATCTAAGCAAAGAGAGAAATTCACACATTTACAAAGGATATCACCAAGCTACATTCCATCACAGTTAACACCATTTGCTCTTCTTTCAGGAAATAACCATTACCCATCATTCCTGTTTTAATGCCAGCAATTGCTTTTGAGAAGAACACTCAATTCTTACATTCACCACCGGTTATATTTTAAATAATAGCATCTTAAAGGACAGAAGTAAGTGCCTAAGTGTTGCAGGACAAAGCATTCACACACTGATAGTGTCCACTAGCTTGACAGCGTGGCCAAAGTTCCTGTTCTTAATGGACACCTTTCCCCACTCACAGGGTCATCTCTACTCTTGTAAAGCCTATTTTTCTTCTATTAACTCCTAATGTTCACAGCAGTTGCACAAAATCTTGGAGAGAAAGGATTTGACATTTTAGACAGAAAAAATATGGGTAAGGACATACACAAATAACAGAAGCATCATAAGCAGTGCTAATAATTTCACATAGAATATGAGAGACTAAAGGTACAAAGAAGAAAGAGAGAAAAAACAACTGCATGAGTTTTTTACAAAGGATTCTCTTTACAAAGCCACAGTTAGGTAAATATCTAAAAAGAACACATCTACATCCTCAGCCAAAGTCTTTTTTTTTTGTTCTCTGAGAAGCCCAAATGGTTTTGATTACTCAAAAGAGTATTTCCTGAATGAGTCAGCTCACAACACTGAAGCTGATCAACAGAACAGTCATCGAGGGAGGAGGGCACACCAGCCCTGCCACTGCCAGCACCCCAGCTCAACTGGGAAACTCCAGTGACAAAAGCACCATGGTCTACAACATCCTGCTCCAGAACACTGCAGACCCATTCCATACCATTAATCACAAAAATTAGCACTGGGAATAATTAGACATCACATGTTTTAAGCAAAGACTCATAAAGGAGTTTCCTGATTTGGGTAAGCCCCTTGCTACTTCTGGTTTTTCACAATCTCATGCAATGATTGTCACATTAATTTTACACAACAGCTTTTCAAAAGAACAGGTATGAATAGATACAGATCCTCCAGAGCTGCCATCACTTAAGATAATTTAGGTACAGTTAATGTACAAGCATCTGCATCAGCATCTCACACTGTAATCTCCTCCTAAGGCCCTGACCCCGAAGGTACTCATTTTTTGGGCTACTGCAAGGCAAACGAGGGTCTGTTCAGATTACCTGCAAAATGTTCTGAGCACTGACAGTGCAACACTCGACACTGAGAGACATCTTTAAATGCCTGGAATATTATGCTCTGTGAGGATGCACACATTACACCAGGAAGGGTCAGTCAGAAAGCCCTGGACTTAGGAGATGTTTCAGTTGCATATTTCTGTAGGCTTTTGTTTCAAGTATTGTTTTGGTTTTCTGTTTAAAAAACAGTTTATGTATTTACAAAAATATGTCCACACCGATGAAAAAGCACCTGAACTGCTGCCATCTGTCACTATGAAGGGTACTAGAAACATATTGGCAATTATAAAGATGTGCTAAAAGTCATTTCAAACCTGTCCATTCAGTGGCCAAGCTAACAGAAAAGATGATTTGGGAAAAGCAAAGACTATAGCAAAACACATTCAGGATCCACACCTACTTCTTGTGACTGTGCCTATTCCACATTTCTGTTGCACTACAAGTAATGTGGCCAGTCCCAGTTTAGGAAGTCTTTGGCAAACTGTAAGACACAATCATGGAATAAATACTTTGCCAAAAAATGCATGAATACACATGCGCAGAGAATTCCCTCTAGAAATGTCATTCGAGCTTCTCAAAAATCCTAAAAAGAACATCCAGGAGATCTCAGTCTCTGTTCAGTCTTGCTGTTCCTATTTAAAGACAAGCTAGTCTTCTGTTTTCAGCGTTTGCTCACTTCTGAATTTGGTTTAAAGAGCTGCTAGCAGAAACTTAATGGAGTTTCTTCTAAAGGGCTGATTGTGTTTCCTGCTGTCTTTTTGACAGAACCCATTCAAAACAGGCCTTCTTCATTTAATTATCTAGTCTTTACTTTTGCAAGTTTTATTTCTGAACTAGAATAAATGTTATAGTCAGAATTGTGTCTGTAGACAACAGGGTTATTTTTGCAAGGCTTAAAATCCTTTCCTTTCCAACCAGTGAAAAGAGAAGTGTAGTGAAGCTTTGTGCACAAGGCACTGGAGTTCACAGGTTCCTGTTGCAGGCACCTTTAGGGATGTGGGTACCTTGTACAAATGTTACAGGTCCGAGGGCTGTTCAAAACCTGATCAATGACTGAAGTTTCTCCTCTCTAAACTCTTGTGCCCAAGAGGATCAATATGACCAGGCAGCACAGGACAATGCTATAGATCATTCATAAAACCAGGAAAATTCCTGATCTCCAGAGTTTAAACCAGCTCCAGTCACCCTCCACAGGAGCTGGGAGCAGCAGAAGGGTTTCCTACAGGCTACTGAGGAATTAATCTAAAAGCACAGTATAGGACAGATATATCCTGTGGAAAATGGGTATTTGAGGTCTCTCTGCAACACAGCTGTGCCCTTTTTCCACCCCCAAGCAGGAAAACCATAACTGGCCACCTGCTTTTGGACCTCCACCCCCACCTCAGGATTTATTACAGAAAACTTAAGCCCAAAAAAATACAAAAGCTCTGCAAGCAGGCAGGCACAGCCATAAAAAGAGAGAGGCCTATGCTGCTGTAAATCAGTTCTGCTCAACTGAAATCAATATAGAGCCATAGCTCAGCCTAACACACATGGTCTGTGCTGGGGCTCAGCAGAAGCTGTCCACTGATGCCTGTCAGGAGCTATCCTGGTCTTGTTTACTCCTGCTGGCAAAGTCCCTTAGAAGAAACTCCAAAACTCACCAGCCCTCAGCCCAGCAGAGCCTCCTTCCCTGCCCATAATTGCTGGGGCTGGGCCAGCAGCTGTTGCACAAATAACTGGAGGGGAGCTGGCCTGACCATCTGAGGATAGGGAAAGGAAGCAGCCTACCAGATAATGTCTGTGAAAGAGCTTGGAAACCACTGACACAGGCTAATTGCTTACTGCAGAGTGAAGTTTCCCCTCTCTGTAGGCTCATTTGATGTAAACTTCCTAGGCATGGCCAAAACCTTACCCACAGGACAAACAATAAACTGCTTAGCCAAGCCCTGCTCAGGGTTCCTGGGAAATATTCTGGGGAATAAGAAAGCAAGGAGAAAGAAACAGATAACATGATCGTCCTCCTCACTGTGCTCAGCTAGAAATAAACATCTGTCTGGCATCTGGGCTCTGCCACCCACCATTTATTCCCACTTTCAACCTAAACACAGAAGTCCAGCTTTTTCATTACCTCTGGTTCCCTCCATGAACAAATATGGACAAAATGGCATCAGATAAGAGAGGCTGGACTGGCTGAAAATCAAAAGTGGTCATTTGTCCTATATTACTAAAATGTTTAGATTTATTTTACTTGCCTGACCCCATTTGCAAATGAGATTGAATGTATTTTGAGATCTAATAGAGGTAACTTCTGTATATTGATGGAAAAAACCTCTACACTTATCTATAATCATTCATTCCCAATGAAATAAATGGTCTGGATAAAAGGGGGGTTTTGGCAGTCAGAAAGTAACAGTTGCATATTTATCTGGTATCAGCATTCAGATGTCTTAGAGAGGAGTATTTTTCCTTCAGCTAAAACTAGTCCTGCACAACAACCCTCTTGGACAAGTATCTCAGTTCTTCCAGAAAAACACACACAAGTTCAATACAATGCTTGAAATCTTCATAAAAACTTCTTAGATATTGGATGTCTTCCACAGAGTTAATAACACAGTTATTAACATCATTTCTAGAACACAGCAACCTTCAAATCAAAGACATCTTTCTGAAGTATATTTTTATTTGTGGTATTTCAAAATCGTGTATGTACATGAGCTGTTCCATAAGACTTTACAAAAGCAGTGGGACAAACAATAAAATACCCTTCCATTATCTTATCTTTCACCATCACACATCTTGGCTTGATGCACTGACAAGTCTCATTGTCATTATACAATATCACAAAAATACATGCACAGAAGTAAATAATTGTGAAACTTCTGGGATGCTGGGGTTTTGGTTTTTTTTTAATCTGGACAAATATATATATATATATATATATATGGATGCTTACAGTCTTCCTAGAGGCCCAAAATGGTAAGGAAATGGTGAGCTTGGGAGTGTACTGATTGGACCAGAAGAGCAAAGAGAAGTTTGCTTCTCTTGCTATGCCTGACCAAAGGTATGCCAAGAAATTAAAATAACACTGAGAGGAGGAGAATGATAAGGCAAATCCTGCAGGTAAATGGCAGAAATTCCAGAAAGGCGGGGGCATGTGTACGGGGGAATTTGCAAGGAAGGCAGAAGAAAATACACTGTAAAACTAATTTAAACTGAGCACAGGAATAATAAAAAGTAAGTAAACAGTTTGATTCTGGGGACATTTCACATTTTAGTGCTCTGAAGAAGAGAAGCCACTCACCCGAGTATGCCCAGTAAGGATCCCCTGAAGCCTTTCTCCTCCGGATCTGCACAGAACTCCCATGTCTGTTCTCATGCAGAGAGCCCACGTAACCTTCAGTCAGAGCTGGGAAGAAAAGAAGCAGGAATCGTTAAGAAAGTGGTATTGGCTCCCTGGAGTTTCGAGAGTGAAGTTAAATCTTTGCTGAGCAGAGGTTACAAACTGGGTATTGCTTACAAGAACTTAGCAGGCATGTTCCTGAAAGCTCCCCAGACCCAAAGGAGAAGCCAGGACTCGCTGATGCCATTATTCTGCTCTGGATGCCTGTGCAACTCCAGTTATTTCCATAAGGAAATTCAGATGCACACAAACAAACAATATGAGCCTTGACATGACCAAACTTTCTCTGTTCAGTCCCAGAAGGTAAGTTCTCTTGGCCAGTGATTAACAAACTGTGTCTGTCCAAACACTCAGTGTGCCATACCAACAACTTGCAGCGTGAAAGGGAGAGGACAGGAATGGAGATATCTTTAGTAGAACTCCACAAGCCACAAGGTGTTAAATTCAAGTAAACCAGAATTAAAAACCCACATCCTACATTCCGCCCCAGGATTTTTTTCTTTTATACCTCCAATAATTTTATTTTATTTTTTTTCTTTTGTAAAGGAATGAATTGCTTCCATGAGGATGTGGGGTGTTTGGGCTTTTCATGTGCACATTTGGCTTATTGCTTCTATGCATCTGATTGAACCAAACTGGAGGTATGTAAATTCACAAATGTCAGTAGAAAGTCTATAATAAATTCAACTGCATTTCTCAGAGCACTGTAATAAATGCACACAAACAAAAACCACCTCAGATCCATAGGCATGGAATGTGAGGAACAAGTATGTACCAAATGGCTTTATGGAAATTTAAGCCCAACTTCTCCCAAACCGCTTATTTGATCAGTAAGAAACTAGCTGAATAATTAAAATTAAAGCTTCAGAAATCCTCATAAAGCACTGCTACCCATATGCAGTCACCAAGTGCTGCATTCCCTTCTATTCCCAGGCCAATTACAGCTGGGCTGGAAGCCTGTAACAGGACTTTATTGAACATCATGCACCAGTAACTCAGAATTTGCCTTTCTTTCCCTTTGGAAAAGCTTCTGGGAGGCTCTGCCCTTGCACCACAGCAGCAGAGAGCCTGCTGTGCCCGAGGTTACCCGTGAGTGCTGCACAGCTCTGTGGACAACTCTGCAATGTGGATTTCTGCACGTTCTGGAACCCTGAAGTAGTAGGAAAAGTTGTGCAATTTCAGGAAAGGCAAGTACAAGTTTGCCTCTGCCAAATCTTCTCTTGTGCGAGCAAAGGTACTAATTGTGCCATTTGAATGAATTTTCCAGATTCCTTGGCAACTTTCTAAATGTCAGTTCACCCTGGGCTGCGAACTAGAAACACTGCAACACATCATGCTACCAGGGTTTGTAGGCAACACAACCTCACATACCTCATTTTCCTCTCTAAAAAACTAAATTAAACATCTTACTTTAGTGGTTTTTTTTTCTTTTTATTTACTTTTATGTGTCTATGTGGTTGGGAGGCACCAGGCACTCATTTCAACAGGAAAGAACGGGTGTGGGATGTGGAGACCCAAAAATTCTTGGCAAAAAACCACAATACTGAACAAAGATAAGAGACCATAAAAATCCTGAGGAAGAGAACAATGAAATAGCCTTTCCAGACTGGGCTATCAGAAAAACAAGGCCCACTTATTCACTTAAAAATCACATGTGCTGACAAACACACCTAAAGCCTCTCCTTGTTAGAAAATAAAAGGAGCTGTCTCCTTTCTCTACAGACAAGGCACATAATTGCGGGATTTTTGTTGCTGAAAAAGTCTGAACCTTTCAGGCAGGAGGAACTTTGGACACTGCCTCCTCCAAAGAATAAGGTGCTCAGCGAGCCCTCCTGTGTGCCTTTTCATCCAGAGAAAGGCACAGAGTGTAAATAATCTGTATTTGCTGAAGGTGCAGGGGCTCCGCGTCAGTGCAAAACATCTTGGGTTGTAAACACCTGTGCACTTCTAGCTGGAACCACCAAAAAGCCTCATGGTAAACATGGTATGGCCATGAATCATACCACTGATTTTCAGTGTTTTCTGTGAAGAAAATTAAATTATGCAAATTCAAGCCTTTATGAAAGCCTAACTTTAATGTGAAATTGAACATTTGCTTCAGTCAGCATCTTATTCATGCAATTATAAACCTGACATTCTTATGAAAAGATGCAGTTTTAGTTTTCTGCATAGATACTTAATAGATTTGTGCACTTATCTGTATTTATAAAAGGTGAAGAGACATGCTGTACACAAAATTATTTCCTGCATAAAAGATGTTACAAACCAGGAGAGAGCTCATGTTCTTTGCAAGACAACTGTGGGAAGAGACTTGCTGGTTGATAAATAGCTTCTGTAGAAGTGAAAAAGAAACAAATTGGCACATCCTGTTCTAAATCAAATCCTTCACCACTGCTAGATAGCCCAACATTAATGTTGATAATCCCCCTTATAAACATGCAGTATTTCAGGAGTCATCAGCAATTTAGAGAAGATACACACTTATTGGGTAGCTGCAGTAACTCTGGCAAAAGGATGACAGCTCAGGATCTCTGGCCATGCTGTGAACTGGAAAGGTGATGGTCTGGCTCCTGCAAGAATCATGCCACAACATCACCTTCCTCCCTCAGCCCATTCACAGTACAACCAGGCATTTCTTCATGAGGCCACAGAAACTCTCCAAAAAACACAAGTATTGTTGTGTTAGTGAGCAAACAGATATTGCTGGCCATATCTCATCTGGTAAAGTCATCAGGAAACCAGACTCAATCTCATGGTGCTTCTGTTCTTTGGCATTAACTGGGGTCTGTGGACTCTCTGATCCTCGAGAGGTGTGAGGTACAGAGCATACAGTGGCTTTCCAGACAAAAGTCTGGAAGAGCAAAAGCATTCAAATCAAGTTCTTTCAAAAAAGGAAGTGCTTCATACATCAAAACAATCCTCTGTTTCAGGTAGAATCACTACTTTTCCCAGATTTGGGGGTGGAGGTGGGGATGTACTTTCTGACCAAAACAACCTGACAACGCCAATAAAGTTCAAGTTTTTGAGAAAATATTTAGGTTGTATTAGCACCAATCACTACAGTGTTCCAAAAGTATTTTTTCAGCTGGGAGACAGTTAACAGCTCCAGAACAGGGAGCAGCCAAGTGGTTTCCTGCTCCACTCCTGCAGAGCTGGATGCTGGAGAAAAGCCAGCAATTAGACGGGCTGGTCCAGCAGGGAGCAAACAGGAGAGGCTCCTCTCTTCTGGGAACCCTGCAGAAGTTGGGGAAGTGGAAATTGGGACAACAGGAGGGGCAGGAACATGATCCAGGAAGGCTCAACATGGAGCAGCCAAATTAGAGGGGTGGAATAGAGACACAGAACAGCAGGGAGAGATGAAGAGAAGGCACAGCAGAAGGCCTTGCCTTGCAGGATTTCCTTTGATCCATCATGCCAGTGCTGATGGCAGAGGGAAGATGAACACCTTAATGCATGGTCTGAGGCTTGCAGATACACGACGAAAAGGGAAAGGGAGCGACTGCACACTCAGATACACAAGCGTGAAATTAAATCCTGAGCAACTCCCCTGGCTGCCGGTGCAGCATCGGCGCCTGCCGAGCGTAACACCCGCAGCCCGTGGAGCTGTGCTGGGCCCTGCAGACCTGCTTCTGCAAGGAGGAGAGGATCCTTCAAATCCAACATGGACAAATCTCTTACACACAATTTCATATAATTTTAAGCGGCACTGAACGCTACATGATTTTTGATGATGTGGTAAATGAATCAGCCTGGGCCACAGATCTGCAGGTGCAATGCTGCCTACACTCAGCATCCTGAGCAGCTTTCCTTTCACTGTCTCAACATATTAACTTTCCAATAAAAATTATTTGGTAAGTGCCCTCAAAGGTACGATAAGGTAATTCCTGCCTGAGTACCTTACTGGTATTCATAGCTCACATGAAAACACAAAATTTTATCCCCAATCTACCTTAAATATAAAGCGATTACACTATTCAGAGAGATGATACCCTTGGCATTAGTGTTTAAAAGGTATCAAGCCATCAACTATGAAATAAAAATCCTTTAAGATCGATACGTTATGTCTGAATGCTGAAATCATTAGTTATAATGGTAGATTAACTAGATTGTGTCCCACACTCATACTCTTTTAAGACTTCTTTGAAGACAAGGGTTGCTCACAAATCTGTTTTCAGCTGTTGCGATTAAAATGGGACAAATGCAAGGGTACACACATTGCCCACCTCATAATCATTCTACTTGCCACTGTGGACTATAGTAGCAGCTGAATCACAGTTTTATTCCTAGTCCCAAATGTGTATGAACTCTCGACTGAGTAGTTCAACATGGAGCTACAAGCCAGCCTTTGGAGACAGAGCCTTGACTATTGGAGTCTGGAGTAGTGTCACACTACTTACACTTAAAGCAGGGGATTTAAGGAAAAGATCTTGTTAGTGTATAACAAAAAAAAGCACCAAATCATAAGGAATTCTAGCAATTAGTTCTGTATCAATCAATGCCCGCAGAAACGCAACTTTTCAAAACGAAGAAAACCATTATTTTCTTGAAGACTGCACAGCACTGCATTTTAAAAAGGCATGAAAGCACACAGATATTACCTGAAGGGCTTTTATACCATCTTTTAAATGGAGATGAGTGATCCAAGACACCCATCTGCAAGCCTAAAGCTTCATGCAAGCCTCACCAGAAAAAAGCAGAACCTTTATCTGGGTGCCTTCACTCTATTTTAATTGGACTGTGCAAAAGAGAGGCAGGTATGGAGACATTGCAATGCTATGCACTGGAACACACACTCTGCTGAAACCAGTTCTGGGCAATTTCTTAGAATAAATGTTGCCAAATGAGCCAGAAGGAACGAAGAAAGAAGGGGGGAAGGAAACCGATAGAGAATAAATTTATAACATTGGACAATTAAAAGATTTTGCACAATTAGTATAAATAATACTTAAATTCATCTCCCTAGGCTCTTTCATGGTCAAATTCCTAAACACAACTAGGCTATTTGCCTTAAATATTTTACCACCCTTTGACAGCAAATAAATCTAGAAATATTTCAGGCACAGCTAATCCATTGTGATAGTGCATTACTTTTAAACAGACTTTTCAGACATGGATCTCCATATTTAGCAGATTATTGTATGTCTTGCCAAAGAGGGATGGAAGTTACAACAACATGCAGTGGTCAGACAGCATCAACATACTGTATTCTGAATGAGACCTCATCCCTTGATAATGCTGCAGATTTCTTCCCATTATCAGATAAAAGCCAGGATCTGTTCTGTGAACACACAGGCAATTTTCACAGCTTTCCATTAATGAAATATGGGAGTTAAAAATGATGAGTTTCTCGCAACTTAAGTGAAATAACAGATACCCAGATGCTGCATCTGCCAAGAGACATATGTCCCTTTCCCAGATGACAGTCACCCAGACAGCCCCTTAATTCCTGTGCGAGTGGGATCCACAGGTCTGTTCATAAAATGGGCTTCACACCATTCATTCTGTGCTGTTCACGTGTCTGAGAGATGATGTGGTAACAGCACAAATCCTAAGAACAAGAACATAAATGCAGAGCACAGCAGGCCTCTACAGGAGCTAACCAGTAGAATACAATTTGAAGATGAAAAATAGTCCAAGGGACACGCTGTCGAACTGTGGGGATAAAATTAACTAGCAGAATTAAAAGCCCTTATCCCAAACATGAATACAGCAGTCACTAGATGTGACCCTTGCTAACCTGTTGTGTTCAATGCCATGAGTTAAATGCAGTGCAATTTTGTAATACTCCAATGCATCAACATAATGCAAGGCCCAGAGCAGCAGAGCTGGTGTGGACAAGCAATGGAAAAGAGATTTGCAGCACAGTCTATTCCTTGTATTACAAGGGACAGAGTTTAAGGGTGACAAGAAAGTCTCCTGCATCAGAGGCAGGCTGATGCACGTCCTGTACTGCGATGCCCAGTGCCATCAGCCACTCTCCCCCAGAGCAGATGCCCTCCCAAGGAGAAGCAAACCAGTCTCTCCAGCCACGAGTTCCCAGGCTCCTGCTCTCATCCTGCCTGGCTTTATAAGCCTGATGAGCAAAGCTCATTAGCAAGACAGTGAGGCAACTTCAAGTTGCATTAACGATGCTCCATTAAGGGGACTCAGAAAAAGAAGCTTGGGAGGCCAGGAAGAGACAGATGCTGCTGGATGATTGGAAAGGGCTTGATTTTGCGCTTTTGTGGCTTACACTTTGCTGGCATCAGCTGTGCAAGATGTGACATAACTGGTAAATTTGGACCACTGATGTCAACCAGCATCACCTGCAGCACTTGTGCTCAGAATAATCAGTCAGCCAGATAACAAACAGTGCCAGCAACTTCCACCCCAAGATAAAACCACACAAAATAAACCAACAGCAACATCGCCCCTTCCAAGAGGACGGTGCCCCACAACAAAGCTTCTGCCAGAGAAATTCCAGAATATCCTGAGACTAAGAGTTCTCAGTCTGGGGAACATGAGTTCCCATCTACCCATGTGTGAGCTACATGCAATGAAAAAAGAACCAAACAAAGCAGTCTGGTATTTTTCCCCCTGAAGGAAGTGCAGAAAAAATAGCCCAGACAACTGTGGCGCTCCTCCAGGAAGGAAGGTCTGCTGTTTGTGTCACACTGCAACAGCTGAAGAAATGAACTCTGAGCATCCCAGGAACACTCATCTCCCAACTCTGGGCACTGCAGACACATCAAAACCAGCTGTTTGTAAAACCCTTATTCCACCAATCTGTTCTCTGACATTTCCCAGAGAATACAGAATGCAGAAATACATTCCATTTACCTTTAAGACAAAGTTTTCAAACAGACTGATACTCTGGGCATCTATGCTGAGAGCCCTTAGAGAAGACTAAAGCATATTATATTCTAAAAATTGGAGTCCTTTTAAACACTTCTGATTTTGGTAGTCAGACAGAAAAATAATTGGGAACACCTGAAAACTCTGTAACCTTGAAAACTCTTGGTCTGTGCATCCTTCACAGTCCCTCAGACTCCTGTTAACCATCATTATCTGCATTTCTTAAAAGGAGGAATCCTCATCCTTGTTCACTGTCTCTCCCCACTGCATTTCACAAAGGTCCTGCCACCTCTGAATTTTATTTGTAGCAATGAGTGATGCAAACACAGAAATAAAACTTCAGAGCAGAGGTTCATAGGCAAGGCTGACCTCCACAGGGAAGCTGATGCTCTCTCAGCGAGTACTGACAGAATCACAGCAGGTTCTTGGGAGAAAACAGATAAACTCAGTCCTTCAGTACCTTGGGTAGGCTGGTCAGAGTGAGCTGAGGCAATGAAAACCCAGACATGGGGGTAAAGTCATTGCTCACAGCCAGCTCCAGCAGCTCTGCACTGTTTCCCCAAGGACAAGCTTGAAGCTTGGAACAAGCTGGAATGCAGAGGCAGCCCAACATATTTGTGCAGAAGAGACTTGAATCCATCAGCCCAGGCATCCTGAGAAGGGGCTTCTTTGATCCCTTCATTCATGGCACGGTTTATCTGGGAAATGTATAAACCACACATGTATAATGGAGTTTGTACAATGGATTAACAATGGCAAAAGGGAGCTTTGTTTCACTTCTTGCCTTATTGCAAGTACCCAAACTTTAAGGGTTTTGCAACAGAAAATGCCGTGGCTGGAACCACCCATCTCACTCTTATTCTCACATCATCAGGTGCTGCAGCACGCACGGTGTTAAAAGAGCATCCTGTGGTTGGCAAATAAATGTGACCTTAATGGAGGATTTTGTACTTCCAAGTGCCTTGCTTAATGCAGAATCATACCATTATCATTTTGCTAAATCCAGCAGTACTCACAAAAACACACAAACTTATGCAAAATCAGCAGTTCCACCTCTCTGCTCTAGAAATAATTTGCTTGTATCGACTGCCAGCATTTGTGGTACTACAGCTTTGTTACATTTTCAAAATGGATTCCCCTAAGTACGTGAAGTATCTTTGTAAAAAAAATATTAGACTCCAAAGAACTGCAGCAAGGACTGTGGGACACAGACCTGCTTTGTGCATGGCTTCTGTCCACCCACTGCCATCTTTGTAGGCATATTCCTGCCTCCCTGTAGGCAGCCTATAATTTCACTTCTCATCCCATTAAGAGCCCCCTTGCATTCCATCAGTAGAGACAAACATCTATCTACAAACCAGGGTCTTTGCTGAACTTGTGCAGAGTCCCCAGAGGAGAAGTGGTGTTGTACAAGAGCTTCCCCTCTGCAGTCCCTGCTCCGAGGGCTCACGGCATTCCTCCAAATTCACCCTCCTCTGACTCTGAAGGAGCAGCACACACCCAAGCATTCACCAAGCAGAAAATGCAGGCACAGCGCTGATTTCAGTCTCATGGAGAACTGAGGCTCTTTATGAAGCCAACAGAGCTGCTCCACTGCATGACACGAGATCTAACATGACCCATTATCAAGTTTTCACAGACAGGGGTTTGTCATCTAATAAAAATTCCTCATTCTTTATACAAAATGATTTTTTTAACCTGTGTCCTTTGGCCCATTTAACAGTTTATCGACTGTGGGGAATAAAGTGAGGCCACATCAATCTCTTCCTGGTTATTTGGTTCCGGCTCTCAAATTAATGCTGAAGGTGGAAAGCACAATAAAGAACTATTTAAGAAAAGAAAGAAGAAATGCTTTAGTCCCACTGTGAGATGTCTTCCTCTCAGTTTGCAGTCAGGTCTCGCCACCTACAGCTGCACAATCTCCTGAAGGAAAGATGGAAGAGCATAAACGTGCATGCTCCCCTGGACTGAGCAGAAATAACTTGAGATTTGTACCATTCTGTGATGAAACAGATCAGTAGTGCCCAGGTAGCCAGATTTAGTGCCTCCAGCATGTGACAGTAATTCCAGCCAGATCCACAAAAATTATTTTTGGGATCAAACTTAAAAGCTGAGAAGAACCAAGCAAGCAAACATTCTTTTTCATTCGTGTAAAAGTGTATTTAATTTGGCTTATGATCTACAAAACAAGGTTTTTTCATCTTTTTTTTTTTATACTGACAGCTTGCATTACATACAGATTTTATAGCAAAGGGTTTCATCCACACTTATTTCCCAAAATATAAATCTAAAGTGGAAACTGACATAAATAAAGATCTTATTTATTTTTTTTGGTGCTGACTGAACACGTTGTTAGTCTGGGATATATGCCCCAAAAACATGACCCACTGCTCTGGGAACTCTCTCTTTTCCTTCCAATTAAGTTGCACTGTTCAAAAGACACTTAATACTCAAGAGTTGATCTGTAAACTCAGTCAAACTTCCATCTTGGCTTTTGAGTTTCCTGTTAGTTTTTTCACCCAGGCAAGACTTTTTCTGGAAATTTCCCAGCACGAAGGTGCTGTTTAAAATCCCAAACTAATACTTGGTTCGTTGGTCATTTGTCTCCAGAGAATCCAATAAAGATCTTGACACAGAACCTCTTACTACCAAGAGCAAGAGCATTAAGGCCTTTGGAAGCAAGAATAAGAACAAAAAACCTCAAACAAAACAAACAAAAAACCCCACAAACAAAAACACACAAAAAACCAAATGAACACAAAACCCCCACAAAAACAAACAAACAAAAAACCCAAGTAACAGAGCTCAGATGAAGTAAAATAGACCAAAACCAGCAGCGGTGGTGCTCACTTTGCAATGATCCAGTGGTGATGCAGCACAGGCTGAAAGGGCACAGGGTCACTGCTCTTTCCTATCCAACCAACTGAACCATCTGGAGAACAAAGCTAACCCCACACTCCATAAATGTAAATGATGCTAAACCAAGAGGAGGAGAAGCGAGCAAGAACGTCTCAAAAATATTCAGCTGCCTGGCAAGCTCAGCCAAATGGGCTGATGTAAGTGAGACATTCCACTGAAGATAAATGTAGGGCTATGAAGTGGGGGAGAAATAATAATCAGTGCAGGAATGAAGTGAGAGAGTGCTGTTTAGAAAGCAGTAATGCAGAAAGACTTCAGTATTAGGGTGGATAATGAATTAGATGAAAGTTCATGCTGCAATACCACTGCAGAAACAGACAATTGCTATCCTGGGCCGCATGCACAGAGATACTGGAAGCAATAATTCAGTTTTAGACAGTTTTTGGCAAGCCTGTCACTGCAGTGCCACATGCTGTTTGAGGCCTATTACTCAAAAAAAGTAAAATTCATTTCTAGCAAAAAATCTAAGACCTGGGGCAGGGGAGGGAGGGACGACAGGGGATGGATGACACATGATATATGACGTGAATGGAAGCACCTTTAACACCAACCTTGTGCCCTCCTATTCTGTGCTAGCTGGGCAGCCTCAACCCAGGCTGCTCAGCCCTGCCTGGCCATGCCTTGGTGTGCTCATCCTCACCCTCTCCAGTCCCCAAGGCCTCGCTCCACCCTCTGCCTCCTTGTCTCACACATCAATTTTCATAACAAGCCTCATAAAGAGCTAGATTTTATAGTACTCAGAAATGGTGATCTTCAGGTAAGAAGTGCTCTCACAGCACAAGAGTCAAAGAGGAGGAGATGAAGAGCTCCGTAAGGAACAAAGGGATGCTTTCACCTTTAGCCAGGCCCAGGGGAACTCAAATGAGCACCAGGATTTAAGCAAGGGCAGGTTTGAGAGGAGAAGCTCAGTGCACACAAGCGCTGCCAACACGCTTGGCTTGAGCGTCACTGCAGAGCAGCTCTGGTAGAGAGCAGAGCGGAGCACACAAGACCAGCAGGAGAGAGGCACACAGCATTCCCAGCCTCAGAGACCAGCAGGAAACTCCTCAGTTCTGGCATGGGGGGAAACAGCCAAGAGCTGCAGGCTCCATCCGTGCCCAAGCGTTGGCTTCCCCAGAGCGCCTCTGCCCAGGAGGGCTCAGGCACCGAGCGTCGCTCCCTGCCTGCTGCAGTCCCAACCACTCCACAACACTCCCATCTCCAGTGCTGCTAATCCTACAGCTAGTACAAACACCAAAATTACTGGAAAACACAGCAAAAGCACCGTGCCTTGAAAGGCCAGAGAAATCTGGCATACAGCCCGCAGCCTGACAAATGTAATTGTTTTCGTGAGGCTCGTAAGAATCCTCGTCAGGACTTCAGCCTACCTGCAGGAACGAGGTTGTTGTTGACTGCTGCAGGTTTCTCACTGCCCAAGCAGATTGCTTGGCTATTTAATTACAGTACAGCTTTGTGCTTAGTCCCCACTTGACTCAGAAAGCCCCAGAATGGTCCTCAATACCCACAGAAAGTGTAATTACTCAAGAAAATAACTCCCCTGGGCGAGTTAATTCCAGAGAGTGCACATGTGTTCCACAGTTGTTATTTCTGTATTTTGTGCTTCTTTTATGCTTTGACTGTGAAGTGTAAGAACATTCCATCTCCCAGATAGCCGGTGCTGGTGTTGAAAAACAGACTCACCCTTTTTTGCAATACTTAAAAAGATTTCTTTGTGGCGATATTCTGTGCTCTAGTTTGTTAACAAAAAAGATATATTCACATCAAAACATATATCCTCTCTTACTCTAAGCAATTTAGAAATACATTAAAATAAGAAAATTACTTTTTAAATAACAAATGCATTAAATATTGACAGCATATTAGTGTTTGCCCTGTGACAACATTCCTCTTATTAATGACAGGGATCAGCAAAGCTGAATCTTACAACTACAAAGAACTTCTATCAATACTGCACAGACTATCACAAACAAGTTTTCCTCAAAAAAAGCTGCTCACCATTAAATATGCTTTTATTGCTATTCTTTTTTACATTCTCCATACACACCACAATCTTTGCTAGAGAAATCAGAAGTAAGTCTATTCATAAGAAAACCTCTTGTTGTCTTTCTTTTTTTAACCCCCAATTCATATTTTGTAAATAAGAAGCTCAAAGCAATCAGTTCCAGTCAGGCTTTTCAGCTTTGGATTTAAATCCTTTCATGACTTCTGCAAAACATGCATCAAAATTTCAGGGAGGGGGAGGAAGAGGACTCTTGACATTGTAATTTCCTCTGATGAACAAACTGATGTATTACAAAGAGGCATCCACATACCCAAGCTACTTGCCAACTGACAGCCAAATCCGATTTGAATACAGGACTTGAAATAGCTATAAAAAAAAGTAACAATGATTAGAAAATATCATCTACTGTATGTGATTAGATTTAAAGGTGCAGGAATATAAAGACTGATGTAGAGCACACTTGGCAAGTGATATGATGCATTTTAACACAGTGTATACAAAGATCATCTTTGCTCATGTGGACTGCATCCCTCTGTTTCCTGCACTGCTCTGATGGAAAATAAAAGATACAAACATGAGATAAGTTAGTTTAAGCAGATCTGCTGAAATAACAAGAAACTGCAAGGAGCTTAGCTTCCAACTGACATGGCTCAAGTCATTATCCTATTAAGATGGATTTTAAGGCTTGCCAGCATTTTGGAAGCCCAAAACAATCACCAAACACCACCCCAAAAAAACCCCAGCAAACAAATCTCATTTTCACCCCCAAAAAACACAGCACACACAAAAGAGAGGCCCAGAGGCTGAGGCTTCCAAACCGACCAGCAGCAAGGGACTCAGGGAGAAGGAATCAGAGACAAGACTGAGCCACAGAGAAGGTGAAAGAGGTTGGTGCAATAGAAAAACCAGTCCCAGACTCAAAGAGGCAGGCTTGGAAACAAGTCATGCCATCAGCTTTCTAAACAGATACAGGACCAGCAAAGACCCTGCTAAGGGACAGAATCCTGGGAGCTGTGTGGTGGGGGAGTGGAGCAGCAGGACCATTTCTGAGGGATGCTACACAGAACACAAAATTCCCAGGCACAGACTGGTCTGGCTCGCAGAGCACATTCAGGTGGCAGGTCTGGCAGGTCAGCAGGACCGCGGCACTGCTCACAGCAGCGCTCACTAAAGGAAAACGTGATCCTCCAAAGGGCAGGAACACAACAGCCTCCCCTGGCTCCAGGCAGCTGGAGCAGAAGGGCAGGGACAGGGAGCCAGGAGCGGAGCAGCTTTGCCAGGGCACCCTGGGGACAGGGCAAGGAAGAGAGCACCCAAACACAGGGCAAACCAAGAGAAACACCGCAAGGACTGGTGCACCTGGGGCCAGGGACCAGCCCTGGCTTGCAATAGCACTGACCATTTTCTTACCAGGAACCCACTCTCTAAATCTAAACACAGTAACATAAAAAAGCCATGGAGCAGGAAGCTGCTTTTGCAATTTTTAGCCACTCCGCTGCTGCAGAGTGGTGTTAATGCAAAGGAACTAGGCCCTGATTTAGCTGGAAACACTCCATTGGAGAATTTTATTTTAAGTGTAAATTTATTAGAGCCCATTAAGCAACATGTAATCAATAGCTATTAATTATTTTCAGTATAGCTAAGGAAAGGAAAAAGGAAAAAGGTGCTTCTCAGGTCACAGTAAGGAATATATCAAGTCAAGAAAGAAGAAATCCTTGAAAGAGCTGCAAGTTCTTAATTGCCACTGAGGTCCAAGGCAGCTGAGATATTCAGCAGACTCTGCATTTCTGCCCCTTAGAATTAGGTAAGTGAGAAGGTGTTACACTCACTTTGTCATTTACAGGCAAGGGCCCTGAGTTGATGTAAGTTTATTTATACTATACAAAAGCCAAGTGACACTCAAATTGAGATTTAAGATAATTTTGTTTGTACTCCACTTACAGACAGTGCAGAATACAAGGGAAAGAGGGGGGCAGAACAATATTTTTTAATTTTTTTAAACTTTTAATTTAGATAAATATTAGTGCTTTAAGAAAAATAAATAAAAACATATAGTGGTGCCAGAATAGGCTAATAAAAAGCTGTCACTATCGGAAATTTCACTTCTTGAAAATATATCTACTTTAATGTGCTTTTTAAAAGAATGACTATGCCCTAGTAAAAATCTGCAATTTCCAGCCAGCTACATTAATATTTCAACTTGGTAAATGATTATTTTAAAAAATTTTTTAATAAAGTAGCACTTGCTGCACGCCTTTTAATAAGATTACATTTCTATTTATGACATTATAATACATTGTATTAAAAACAAAAGAAAGATTACAATGGGAGGAATAGAGATGTCTTTCTTCATTTTAAATTTAATTTAAAATGGAGGAAAAGGATTTTTCTTTTAAATTAATATTTCCCTTGCAGTGTTATGAATCCCAGCTTGTGCTATTGAATGAGAAGCAGGAAAGGAAACTTTATCATTTTTATGCAAACTAAAAGAAAAGTCAAAACTAAACTTCATTAAGCCTCATATATACCTGCAAAGCCAAAACTTGCATCTTTGCATTGTCTAAGGGTAAAGGTCCTAAGCCAAGCTGCACATTCCTCCTGCTGAAGGAGAGGGTAACAGTTAGATGCTGTTGCTCTGTGTTATTACAGCCACCCCTAGGGCAGGTGAAGGGCAGAGCTAAGGAGCAGAAATCATCCTCAAATGAGCTGTGCCAGTCAGAGAAGCAGCAAAATATCTGCAGTGCCTGTCCATCCTTCTCACCCTTCCACCTGCAAGGCAGGAATGTCTTGCTTGCAGTGCCAACAGAGGCAAACTTCCCATACCTGTTAGATATTTGCATTTTCTGACTCTGGGGAATGAGAGCGACAGGAATGCATTAGAGCCTAGAGTGGAAAGTCCCATTCCCTTGCTCCCACCACACCATGGAGTTCTCACAGCTGGGTTAAACAGCTCTTACACAGGCCTGCACAATGTGAGATACCACAGCATTTTGCAAAGACAGCCAGCACTGGAAAAACAGAGGTGCAGAGAAGACAAATCATTACCTGGTATCATCTGATGGCCATCAGTCAAACCAGAATTAAAATGCAGGATCAGACCTGAGTGCCAGTGGAATATTCCATCCAGGCAGTTGCATCAATTTGTCCTTCAAAGTTAAACCCAAGGTGATAAAAGAATTTCACAAGCTGCACTAGTCAGAAGGTGCACCCAGGCATGCAACCACAGAAGAGACCCATAGAGGATGTACATGAAACAAAGGGATTTGGGTGGCAGAGGAGTAACATTTTCCTGGAGAAGCATTTCTGTGTATATTTGCCATATTACAAAAGATTATGCCTTTTTTTCACTTCTATTAGCTCCCACTACAGTTTGCAGGAATCTTCTAGCCCAGATTCAAAATAAAACACGTTTTTAGGCATTCAAAGACAAAAGTACATACTAAAATAATCACCTATAGTCTGAAATGGGACTAAGGGGCAAAATCACTGTCTGAGTAGAAACCAAACCAGACTCCAAATCCCTTTCTGAAGTACTAAGAATTCCCAGAATAAAATGAGAAAGCGTACTTAGAAATTAATTATTCACAGCAATATATTCTTGATAAAAATTAATGCTTGTGATATACACCATTCCATGGAAATGACCTTTAAATAGCCAGTCTTGGACAGCAGGCCACAGCCACACTTCATAGGGGATGGGGAGGGTGGGAGAAGTACAAGGGAAAAAAAGGATGTTCTTCAGATAGGTCTTTACTGGTCCTTGACAGTCAACAAATCTATAACAGATGTGCCTCATTCTTGGTGTGGAGAAATGAGTGCTGGTAACTGTTATTGTCAGGACAAATCAATTGGAGCCATATGTCTGCAGCAGCTGACAGCATCACGAAAATCTCAAACAACACACAGACATTAGGATGTTGCAGAAAATAGGAGCTTTCCTGTTGTGTAAAGGGCCTTTGGGAGATGCCTCTTTCTTTGAGATAGGTTTGTGGAAATTAGCTTATATATTTTGATTCTTTCAAATGCTTGATTCTATGTGAGACTTTGCCCGCTCTTACCTATTCCCCAGACAGCAGGTTATAATTAACAGGAGGAAAAATGCTACAAATTAATCATAGGACATATCTCATTAGGATTCTTATTTTATCTAGATTAAACTGGAAACTGCCACAACTGAAAACAGGGAGGTTTCCTAACCTTCTCCACCACTCTGTGCTCCCCAACAAAATGTCAGGCATTATTCCCCGTGATAAAACCCAAGGGGAATACACAACTCACAGCAAAAATTTAACTGATAACAAAAAGGAAGAAAATGCTAGCAGCCAGTTCGAACAAACTGAAGTTATGCTTTGAGAGCATTTCCTCCTACAGTGCATCCCCTGGATTTTTCCAGGAATACAAACTAGTTAGTGGTTATCAAATAGCTGCACTGTAAAATAGGACCAGACACGGTGGAACAGATCCATGGCCTTCTTCTTGGCCACTACACTGCACCAAAGCAGTGTAACATGCATTACAAGAAAAGGAAGTAACTAACATTGTCAAGTCAGCAGGGTCTCGTGTAGGTTAAAATGTAATGCAAGATCAGTGCCATAATTATCCACACCAAGCAATTTTTTAGTTTATTGACTACACTGCAATTCCTGAATTTATGTCCTTGGGCTTAAATTACAAAATATTATTGCAACGTGGTAGGTACTATAAAGCAGATATTGGTAATTGTGCAGAAATTCTTGGTATTTCTCTAAACAGCCAAGTTTCTCCAAAAAAAGAACCTTTCTTCTACCAGTACTAATGAGGAGTTTGCCAGAATGCAAGCATATGTATTTCTGAGTAAAATACACACAGAAAGCAAAGTGATCATGGATTTCAGGGAAGAGCTTATTTTCCAAAGAGCTGTATCTAGCTCACTGGCATTCATCTCTCCTGATCTGTTGCACAGTGAGGGGGCTCCAAGAGCTGCATGTTCTCACTTTCCCTAAGCCCCTTCCCCACCCCTTCTCTACACCACAACCCTGCAAGCCTTTTCCCATTTAGGTTAACATTTCCAACTCAGCCCAGAGGAAGCGAGACAGTGAAGTTTAGAAGTTTTTCTCTAACTAGTTTTTCTCTCTTGGACAAGGAGTACCTCATTTTCCTCAGGAGTAACTGCAGGCAAGGCTGAGCAGGACTGCTTGCTCTACCTCAAAACCCAAACATGTAACGAGGACCCTAAAGCACCAAAGTGAAAGTGCCACAACATTCAGCAGATCATCTTGAAAGCAACTAAAAGGACTTTAAGAACAAAAACCAGCATTTTGTTCTTGACTGTTCCCTGCAAGTAGAAAGCCTGTGTTCACACGTCCCCATGGAAGGCTGGCTACAGCCGTAGGATGAGGCTTGGTTTGAATGCTTAATGCTTTCTCAGTCTTCCAAATCTCCACCAGGGCAACTGCAACAAAACCTACTGCAGTTTTTCACCCTACTAAGAAGTGACAGGGTCACAGTACTGACCGACACAAGCTGTAAAACAGTCCTGAAACTTGGGCCACCTACAACACACATCTGCTTCTCAGCCTGAGAACGTGGGAATAACAGGGCAGAATTCTCTGGTCTGTGCTTTGCAGGAGGTCAAATCATAATTTAAATAATCCCTCTAGCCTTAAATTTTAGTTATTTTGTACTCAGGCGGGCATGTGGGAATATATCACGTCTCAATCTTGTCAGGAATAAGAAGAGGGAGGAATAATCAGAACATACTCAAGACATTTTGTGAAGAAGCCACACAGATAAACATTTGGCACAGGGAAAAGACCATACTTGTATTAAGAAACTCATCCATACATCTGCTACAATCAAATTTTCCTTTCCTTGGATGTGGAAGTTTCCATTACTTGTGCTGGGGCTTGGGCTATTTAATTTTTCCTCTGTGTTCTTTTGCTGACATATGATTTCAATGCTTTACTGCTGTATTAATCCTATTTTGTTTTTCAGATAATAAGGATATTGTTGTTACTAAGTACTATGCTAATTGTTTTTGTCTAATATTAAAAATATGTTGCACTACCTTATTCTAATTAACTTGAGATTATTATTGAAATAATGATTTTATTATTTTACCACTGGCATTTTACTGCCTTGGAGTCTTAGTTGTACTGAAGCTATTATGACTTTGTAGCAATTGACTAACTACAATTATTCCATTATCCAGCTACTAACATTTAATTGGGTGAGTGCAGAAAATACTTTCCTATTACAAGATCTTTGCTTTCTGATTTATTAGAATTAACCTTCAACATACAGACTAGAATCAGTTTATTTTCTCTCTTCTCAAGAAATACCCTATGAGGATCACCACAAGCTTCATTTGGTTTAATTAGGAGGGGGAAAATTCAAAATATATTATGAGATTTATATTGATAGCCTCCAGCACACATTCTTCCCTGCACACTTTATGTAAGACTTCAATAGGCAGCACACTAGCCTCCTCCCCAGCTAATCACACACTGCAGGGCAGGGCTCTTAAACATCATTAGCACAAACTATTTTTTATATTGATTTTTGTTTCTCTGTTTCTCCTCTATCCATTCCACGCGTTGCAGAGTTCAGATTTTAAGTTTTAATTGAAAACACTTGGAAGCCTTAACACCATAGCCAGGCTTCATTTTCCCTGGTACTCCAGCTACAGAAATCCATCAGGTTTCCCAGCGCTGTGGCGGCACCAACAGCAAAGCCTGGCTCAGCGGCACCAGCAGCAAAGCCCGGCTCAGCAGCACCAGCAGCAAAGCCTGACAGCAAAGCCTGGCTCAGCGGTACCAACAGCAAAGCCTGGCTCAGCGGCAACCGAGAGGCGTTTGCGGCTGGTTTTACTGATTGTCAGCACAGACACTCTGAGAGGCCCCAAACCAGCCCATTCCACTTGGTGTGCTCCTCCTCGCAGTGTCAGGCCTGTTACTCTACCAGCTGCCTTTTAAGTCAGGACTAAGTGATTGGCATGTCAGGAGACAGCTCGGTCTCAGGTGCCAAGCGGGGCTGGGCAGGCACCAGCTCTTGGCTGAGGCACTGGTGTGATGAGCACCGCGCACAGAAGGTGCCTGAAGAACTGTGCAAGTTGGCAACGGAGAGCACAATATCAAAATGTTTGTGCAGTGGCCAGTCTGAGGACATTTCTCATCCTTTGATGTGTGAATAACTAGTTTAGAATCTGGGCACAACCTGTGCTTTTGTGGACAGTCTGGTGGCAATGCGAGGGGGAAGGGAGAGATTTTTAAAAACTAATCAGTAAGCAAACAAATAAAACGACCAGGATGACTGAAGGCTAAAGAGTGCTACACTTTGAACTCCTACACCCTCATTTCCAGCTTTTATTGGCATTAAGTTAGGTCATTAACATTTTATCAATATATTATGTGTATATAATGTTACTGAGATTAATGGACATAGGCAATGCTGCTCCCAAGGCAATCAGAGTTCTGTAATAAGTTATATGCTTGCTCTTCCAACAAGCCGCTCAGTGGTAGGGATGCATGGATTTTTAAACAGCTCAAAGTTTAATATGTTAGAATTAAAAGTGTGACTACACTGCAGAATTAACTTTAAAAGAACAGATAACTTAACCAAGATTAGTATGCTGCTCCCGGCAATCGAAGTTTTGAAACCCAAGTAGTTCACACTTCAGCATATGCTTTAAGTCAATATGTATTGAACTCCAAGCCTCTGCTGCAGCTGATTAAGGACAAAGAAAGGACATGATACAATGCTACAGAAATCTTTTTTGTGTTCCTGAAGAAAGAACATTGCTCATTTTTATTAAGTCTTAAACCTTCTGTTATCTGGCTACCTAATACCAGGTATGTTTACTGCCCTCATTGCTGGTTTTAAGCTTGAAGTACATAGCCTCAATTGTCATTCTGCTCGTCTACTCTCATTAGATGCTGCTCTCATTTAGTACATATTCAATTATACAAGTTTTATTAGAAGCCCAGACAAAACCCCACTGCCTTCCTTTTCCTCCTCCTCCCCACTCTCCACCCTGCTGGTGTAGGTACACTCTTTTGAAATATTTTTTAAATGTATTATTAGGATAATTTGCATTTACCTAAGGGACACCCTGCAGCTTAGTAAGTTGACATGGAAGCAGTTAACTATTGAAAGCCCCCCAGCAGCACTTGGAATTTACATAACAGAAATGAGACATAAGCTCCTCTCCTGGTTAGCTTCCAAATGCCACTACAAAGGAAAGGAACACCTCTAGTCATGGTGATACAGCATAAAAGGAATCTCATGTCACACTGTAACAGGTGTCAGCACGATGTATTAGCTCTTTCTCAAAAGTCTTACAGATGTCTCTGCTTTGACCATCATACACATTCATGGAGAAATTTTAATTCAAAACCCCAGGTGAGGAGACTCACCATGTTACCAGAATTACTTACTTTACACATTCTTTTATGACTGCCTTAACAGCGGGAACATTCTCCTCATTCCCACAATACTTGGTGACAGAAATGCTGAGCAGACTGTGAAACCTCACAGAGAGCTGTTAATCAAAGCTTCCTAAATAACAGACCACAAATATATAGCTCATTTTATCCAAAAGTGCCTGCACACCCCACCTGCACTCCTCCTCACAGCCCATCCAGGCACACTGGTTCATGCAGAAGGAACAGGCTGATCCCATTTTCTTATGCAACTTCACACAGCCATTTCCAAAACTATCTCATCACTGTCCAACTTGCCTACAACTCTGCCAACTAGCTTTTTCATACTTCTCCTCCACTGCTATGTCCCATTATATTAGCAGGGAAGCAGAGAAAAGAACTAGCTTTCAAGTTAAAATTCTTGCTTGGGAGATAAAATAGGATACTTCCCCCCCCTCTTTAACACCCTAGCCCCATTTCTGATTCACAAGCTGAATTCCCTAAAATGAATCACATTGGATAACAAAGGTTCCCACGCTGACTCAGATAACTTGGAAGATGTAGTCTTCCCCCTCAAAGTTTTTAAAGGCTGAGTTTTAAAATAGCATTCTGTTTAACTTATGATTTTCCTGAAGGTTCAAGAAGAGTTTAATTAGTGAATTGACTTATTGTACCAAGTAAAGAACCTAAATCCCACCATCAGCACATCATGTTCTGAGAAGTCTTCCTGTGGAAAGCATTGTGAAAAATCAGATTAAGCTTCTGAAAATATTCCTTATATTTTAAGAAATTACCTCAAATATTTTGAGAAACTATCTCAAAACCTTATCCAGCATAACAGTGATTTAAGGAGATCCACACAGGACTGAAATCAGCACTCAGTAATTTTATCATCACAGTTAACTCCCTGATAATGCACAGGTACTTTTTCTCCTTTCTCTCAAGGAATGAAACCCCACTGCCTCTCACCATTCACTGCTCATCTGACATCCCAGTGGTGGAGAGAAGGTCACCAGCACCTGAAACCACAGCAAACAGCTACCTAATTTTTTCTGCCTTGTCCATCATAATCCCTCGAATCCTTACGATGAAAGAACGAGAACTGAGCAGAAGCAATCAGTCAATGACAATGTAAATGTCTCTCCCCTGTGATCATAATGACATAGTATCTAAATCTGTTCATCATGGCATAGGTGCATTAAAAATATGCACAGATGTGTCTTTCACACCACCACTAGAAAGATACTCCCCCTGTATTTGCTACATTATGAGATGATCCCAATTTGCATTTATGTTTTGATTACATCTGACTGAATTTTAAAATGTTCAGCAATTTGTGATGGATAAAACCTGACACCATCAAAAGAAACATGAGCTTTGCCATTGACTTCAACAAGGACGTGATTTATCCTGAGTGCTCCGATCTGCAAAGCTCTAAAGAAAGAGAGGGACAGACCATAGTTTTTTTCTAAACTGCACTATTTTGAGACAGAATAACCCCAACTGAATCTACAGATTTAGACAAGTAAGAGCAGAATTCCCCAAACCACTGTTATACCTCAGTTAAAGTTTACTGCATTCCAGGTGAATGGTATTTCAGTGCTGTGCCTCATTATGTAAAATGTCACACACTGCAAGTGCAGCTGGGGGTTCCTTCAGTACCTCCAGCCCTCCTGCCTTTCCACACACCAGACCTCCCAGGCTCCTCTTCAAAGTCTTGAAGGATTTTGCATTCAATGCCAGTGAGGAAACAGCGGAAGGCAACAACAGACCTTTTCATTAACTAAATCTTGAGTCCCTGAGGCCACATATTTATCACAGCCAAGGTAACTCTGCTATCCTGGTACCTGCTTACAATGTTCCAGGTAAACTGTAACTCACTTTTAGAATGTGTCCAAAGTTACGGCCCTGATACTTCATCAGGCACTTACCACCATGTAGGTCCAAGCATAGTTTTGATTAGCTGCACACATGCTTTGGGAACATGAGCCCAAGATCAGACACACTAAGAGCACATTTGGAACATTTCTGTTTCACTAGGAATAAAAAAAGATTAAGATGGATATGCAGCATGTCACATATCTTACACTTCAGTACAAGAGAAAAAGGCTGATAGACTTTTTCAGGAGCAAGATCTCTGGAGAGATATGTGAGCTCACCTGGTATCAATTTACCAGTTCAAGAGATGAGGTGTGTTATGTGCTTCTAAGAGTAACAACCTTTCAAATTCCCTCTGCCATCCCTAAATAAAAATCTTTCTATGTATTTTATACATATATACATGCATGCACACATATACAAGTGTATATACACACATATTTACACATATATACAAGACATTCACTCATCTTCCTTTACTGTATTTCTCAGCAGTGCCTTTGGCAAGGGACAAGGAATTGAATGGAGGTTTTTTGCGCTGCTTTTTTTTTTTTTTCCCTTTTCTAACCTCCAAAGAGCTTTTCCCTACTCAGACAAACACGCTCCAGAAGAGTACCACCCTAGTTGCCCCAGCCAGTTAGATCTATTCAAGCTTAATGTCTTGCAATTGCTGGTCTTATAACTGAATCCACCTGTCTGGGGGAGAGCCAAAACTGCTCCTCCTTGATAGCCCAACATATCATAGCCCATCTAAAATCCAATATATATGGCAGTTTCTGCGACCTGAATCAATAATTGTCATCAGGAATTCACTGCCACATTGGACTGAGCAGATCCAATGTCCAAGACTTGTGCTGCCATGAGACTCCTGCTAAATCAGGAGTCAGCGAGGTTCAGCCTTGGGTCTAATTCCTCCTGTGCTTAGTGCCCTGTACTGCACCCACCACCCTTCTGCCCTCCTTCCCAGGTACCTCTGACCCCCCCTTCCACTGCTCCTCAATCTCAACCTAAATAATTCTGCAATGTTCTCTTTTCCAGCTCACACGTAAATATTAAATGCATTTTGTAAGGAGCACAGGGAACCCTTACGCAGATCTAAGTCTAATGTTCCATTGCTTGGCCAGGTTTCAGTCCTGACTTCTGAGGTAAAAAAAATACCCATGAAGATTCACATATCCTGGAATATTAAGAAGGTGGGAGTTAGTTAATGAAGAGGAGCTAAAAAGGCAATTAGAGAGGCAGAAACTGGACATCTGCTGGCACAGCAGTGCCTAAGTAAAGGGGAAACAACTTTTCAACGTAGTTTGGCAACATCATAGGGAATTATTTTCATTAATAAAAACAAAGTCAGATTCTGAGCAGCTTTTAGCAATGTTCATGCTGAAGTCACAGAAAGTAGGCAGCACTCTCGTCCAAGTCACAGCATTGATCCCATTCCTATGAGACTTTACTTGAAGAAAACCAGGCAGAAGGACGCTGGACCACACCAAAAGCTCAGCATCCTCCCAAGAAGCCACACTGCATTCATTTCTGTTACCACAGCTCCTGGAACAGCTACTGCAATTGCTGTTACCTCCAGTGTGGATTCTTGCTCTGAAATAAGACCATTTAAATGGGATACTGGTACAACAGCAGCAACATAAATAAATCACTACAACTGCATTGTTTCATTTCCTTGAGTGGCCTTTAAAATGATAAAAACCTTCTTGTCCTCCAGAAGACAAGAAGCTGGTGTCATTTTTTAATACATTATGTACACAGAATATTTCTGTTTGGACACTCAGACATGCAGAGAATGCCTTCTTAAACAAAGCTTCTCCAGCTCAGACTCAATGCACAGAACAGCTGTACTCTATTAAGTATGGAATATAAATATGTTTTTCTATTTACAAAAATACCACTTCAAACACACTCCTATTGCAGGTAACAAACACATGGAAACCAAGGTACCTAACTGGGCTGGGACATCTGTAAAAAGCCTTTCTGGAGAGTAAGCTTATTTACGAGAATAAAACCTTCACAGAATATCTCAACAAAGTTGGTGAGAAAATTAGGACAGCGGAAAAAAACCCTGGTGGTTTTTTTTTCCCTAAACAAATGGCTTCATATTTCAAGCAAGCACAGGAGATGCCAGGGGGGCTGGTGACAATCATCACTGATGCGAATGATGGGATATGTCAAGGAGAGAGAAATGTCATGTGGGAAATGTAATTAGCCACCTTAGAAGGGGGCTGACACCTCCCCACCACTCACATGCCAAAAAGCCCAAAATAAAAGTACAGCTCCTATTCACTCATTTCCTGTTTGATATTCTTGCACCAGATATAATTATAAATACATCAACTTTTCTTGAAGCACCACAGCATTCCAGTTACTTCCAGCCTGGGTACTACCTGAAGACATTTAATGGGAAAGGATCAACTGATCAACTGCTCCAAATTAATTTGGGTTACTCCACAGTAAATCAGTTTTTTTCCTCAACAGGGTAGCTAAAAAGGCAAAATGTGTCCACAAGCATGAAATTTAATAGATTCTTCTTGTGCTTTTTAGACTCAGCTGACATTACCCACTCATTAACATTGTCAGATCATATAAGCATCTGTAACAGCAACAACAGAGCGACAGCTATATTTGCTGTAATAAAATCCCTGGCCAAATTTTCTGATGCAGACTCAACAAGTTTGCTGAGAGAAATTTACCTGGCATCCTTTGCATCTGCTCAAAACTACCCTGATGTTCACAGGGCACAGCTGAATGTGACACGCTCTTGTTTCCACTCCAGGGTGCAGGGCCAGCGGAGGAAGAAGGGATGCTACAGATGCTGACCTTTCAGAGATAAGCTGGAGGTGTGGGGAGAACTTTTCCCCAAGGTGCTTAGGAGGTATCCTGGAATCAAGGTTTGAACACAAAGCAGATGCACTCCCTTGACCTTAACTGGGAGTTGAGGCGAGACCCCCTGGCAGCGCATCGCGACTCCGCATCTGATATCGGTTCAAGCGCTGTAATCCCTGTCCTAAGCCGGTTTCCAGGCAGACCCACTGCGACCTAACACGTTTAATAAAGTCAGCATCTCCAGCACCACAAGAGGATTAGTTGCCATCATTCTCTCTCTGCCTCCCTTTCCTGATATACTTTAAAAAAAAATGAGGTTTGAACTATCTCCTGAAGGCTGGGCAGGTAAGCAAGCCCTCAAATCACCCAAATATTGGTGCACTAAAACACCTCCTGACTTCCTCAGTGTCACCTTTGTTAACCCACGGTGTCCTCAGTGCTGGAAAGATTTCTGTGCAGAAGAGGCAATACATCTTTCCCACATCCCACTTCCCCTGGCAAGACTAAACTCCACCCAAAAAGATATCCTTAATATTATCTTAGAGACAGGCAGAAAAAGGTTCCTTTTCACTAGGCACAGTAATTATATGCAGAAAGGGGCCTGTTTCACAAGTTCACAGTCTAAATAGTTCTAAAGCAAGAGCCTTATTCAGAGCTGCCCAAAAGCCATGAACAAGCCCAGGTTCTTTGATTTCCATTAAAACAATTGAGCCATATTTTCAACCTTGAGACACCTTCCTCAAGAGCAGCCCATGCTGCACAAGAACAAGACTTCTCTCACTGAGCCTTGGTCAGATCCACTGTCAGACACTTCCTGGGTATCCATACAAAACAAAATCCCAGTGAGTTGGGTATTGCAGCATTGCTGATGCTCCACCACAGAGCAGCCCCTGAATGCTGTGGGGCTCTCAGAGCAGAACTGCTCCTGCTGTGATGCGCAAAGAGAGCGATGAGGAAGGGGAAATCATGCATAGCCACTTTCAAATGTCATGTAAGTAGGCTCCAGAAGCACAAAGAAGAGATAATTCAGACAAAGGTTGCTCTTAAAAGGTGCCTATAGTTTTCATCTCTAAAGAAAAATCTGTGTGGAAAGGATCTAAAATATTCTTCAAACGTTTCAGTGCCCATGTAGCTGGGTTAAAGGTGCAACTTCAATACAATGGTATGCAATCTCTTTTTCCCTTTTTTAAATAGGGACCTTTGACTATTGTTTCTATAATTTTTCTCCTCTACCCCTTACTACATCTCTACAGATGTTAGTTGATTTCTTCAAGTTTACTTGTTTGGAGTTATATTAATTTTTAAATAATGCAGGGAAATAAATGACTGTAAACAATGCCCTTGTAAATACACTTGCCAAGAAACTGATTACATGCATCCATGCAACATGCATCCAGCCATAAAAACTAGTTCTTGAACATGACCTGAGAAACTTGAAATGATACAGAAACTCTGATTTGGTTTTTTTTTTTACTTTTTTTTCTAAATTGTATAAACCAAATTGCTTGTTTAAGTTCTACTCTGCTGTTTTTTGGGCAACTTGTTAGTCAGTGGACATAAATGTGAGAAATAGCTTTTCAAAATGCAGCATGTTCTGACAAGACCACAAGCAAATACACAATCCCCAAAGATTCAGGGGCCTTTGCAGTCCTATTAATTGCTAGAGGAAAGCAACCATATGGCAAGACAGTAGAATGCTCTATGAGTTGCACAGTGGGAAATATGTAGCTTACTGGGAACTTTATATAAAGGACAAGGGGGGGAAAAAAGAAGCTGCTAAATCTATAGATTATTCATTAGAAATTCAGTTATAGACTAGCGCATTTCTAATTATGGAGGTTCATTAAAGAACAGGGCTTTTTCTAGATAAACTAGAAAACTTTCATCCTTCTCATTACAAGAATAATTGAAATCTTGTTTCTATTAAAGTTTAGATGGCCTTAAATACCTTCCTTCAAAACTCTAACAGCATGTAATTTAATGCTTACATAGGCGGCAGAATTCAAATTACATGCTTGCTACTTGACAGACACTACACCTGCATGGAACACAGCCTCTGGGGCACACCTGAAGTCCACAGATTCCAAAGCAGCTGGATTTGAGCCATTTGCTCTGGGTGTGGGAGCCTTTGGGCTGCAGCAAGGCATGATTTCCTGGCACAAGTAAAAGTTCAGGCATTCTCCAAGCTCTCCCATTCCATTCATTCCTCTCCCTGCTCAAAAAACCCACTTGGGTTGGTACGGCTGTCTGTGGGTTCAAGTGGGGAGCCACATTTAAGCCAAAAAAAGCCTTCAGAAAATAAGAGTTTTCTTTAATGGCTGTGTTTAGTTGAGCTCATTTCATTGACTGGGGTCACTTTGGGGGCCTGTAAACACCATGTGGTGCCAACCCAAGGGAAGAGGAGGCAGCAGCAGAAGGAACGTGCACTGCCTCCGTATCAGAAAGGCTGAGAACCACGCTCTGAGCAGGTTTGTGATTAACTCCTGTATGTACTTCCTGTACAGAGGAGAGCTTCCTACAGCTTTGTAGCACCAATCCCAGCCATGACAAGTTCTCATGACAAAAGCTGACCCCCACAGAAACCACAGATGTAAACACAAGCCCCAGCACACAGGTACAGACTCACCATGACATCCCTGGTATGTGCAACAGCAGGAGCAAACAGACATGGGGATTTTATAAAGACTTTTCACACAACTGTTTGTATTGGGGCTGTACAGAAGTATGGGTAGAGATAAATAGAGCACATTGGGTAGAGATAAATAGAGCACCTCATCTCAGTGTGCCTCACAATTGCAGCATCCTCCTTGAGGCTCCCAGGGCCAAATGAGCACTTGGCTGGGACTCACAACACAGACAGAGCTGCTGCTGGTGCCTTTCCCTCACAGAAAGGCTGGAACATCCACTGTAATCCATGGGAAACAAGGCACCAGAGCTCTCCATAAATCTGACAGACCCCACCTGCCTGTTGCTAAACGCTGTCAAACAGACACCACGGCCTCTCAAATATCTTTCCAAATCCTCCCAGCCTTACTGCTTAGCTTTTCCGCTTGATTAAATGCAAGTTTCTTGCACCAGGAATAGAGAGAACAGATTTCTCTCCTGAAGCCTATTATCATACCTCCTGGCAAACTTCTTCAGGGTAACCAGCCTCAAGTCAAGTCCACTCAGACACTGTACCCTTGAATCTCAGTGCCCCAAACCAGACACAGGGAATTCTCATGGCTCTCAGGAGCAGCATGAAGCAGCAGGATGACACCAGGTGACCTACAGGCAGCACAGCCAACGTGACGTGATGGGTGCTTCTCACAACAAGGAGTTCTGATTTCTGTGAAAAGTGCTCTTGCAGCAATGGCATTGCTGACTCATGTTCAGCTTGTGACATTCCACAGCTCCAGATCTTTTTCTGCAAGCTTTCTGCACAAATCCAAGCCATTGTTCTACATTTCAATGAATCACATCCATTCTTTCAAAGATTATTTATGTGATGTATTTACAGCCCAGCCCAGCTTCACATCATCTTCAAGCTTAATAAGGATACTCCCTTCTGCATCATCCAAGTCATTATGAAAACAGAAATACTGAACTGAACTGGTGCCAGTTCAGACAAGGACAGACCTTTTCTGAGCCATGCTCAGTACATTACCCCATGTATTTCTGAAAAAAAACACTGATAAGTAACCTCTCATTACTCTGATGACCATTATCTAGCCAGGTTTGCATCCAACACCCAAGCAGGATGGCAAGAAATTGTCAGCAATTGTCTTGGGCCATATTGTCATCACTTCATGATTCCTCCTCCACTTGGGAATTTCTTTCCTTCTCTGCCCAATAAAACTTTTAGATGGGCATGTGGCCTTAGATGACGCTCCTTCCGAGCCCCTCCCTGGAGAACAGGAGGGTGGCTTTGCTCTGGAGCCCACAAACCTGTTTGCCCACGCTTGCTGCTGCGCTCTCTTAGCCTCTGCAGCTGTTCAGTGTATTAACCTAATTTTAGGAGCCCCTTTTGAGTTGTTACTTGCAGGGAAATCACTGTGCTCTCCTGTCATCAGCGAGGCTCTTTGCTGTTCTCCCTCCTTTGTTCTCTTTTGTTTCACTGAGTTAAGCTTATCTTCTGCTTTTGTTTTCCTACAGTAGTAAAACTCCATTATGATGCTTGGCAGACAATTTAAGCTACGGTGACAATCATCTTTGCAAAGGGAATCTGCTTTCATAAACCCTCTCTACACGACTAAATATTAGTTTCTGAGCTAGAAGTAGGCAAAGATGCCGCCCTCCCCACTATCAAGCTCCTGATTTTAAAGCTACTTAAAAATTGAAAGAGGAGCAGCAGCTGTTTGCAGAGGATTGTTCTTTTAAAGATATCCACAATACCCTCCTCAAGAACAATTCCCCCTCAAAGACTTCTTTGTTATTTCTCCCTCATCCAGTTTCTTCTCAGAAAAGGGGCAAAGCAACACAAGATACAAATCTGCAAGGCCTTCTCCAAAGTCACCTCCCAGAGTGCACCATAGCCCAGACTGTTCACAAACAGCTTAAGAGTTGCAGAGGGATTTTTTTTCTTGTTGTGTGCTTTGTACAAAAATATTACATTAATTTTTTAATCTTCCCTTCGTGTTTAGAACCTTACTGGGTGACATTTTTGAAGTTTTTTCTCTACGGACCAAGGCTTCTCTCTCCACTGACAGGCAAACAACTTGCACATGAATAGAAAAAACCCAGACAGGCTTCTCGTACAATACTGTGTCTCGAGGAACCAGGGCTTTCAGGGAAGCAGTAACATAGGTTTCTGATTAAACAGCACAAAAAGTGGAATAACCAGTACAAAGGAGTCAAACCACAGTAGGTCATTAAGCCCTGAAACAACCTCTTTCCTACGCTTCCCTCTGTCCTGTTCATCTCCTATGAATCGCTCTGCTCTAACACACGGCAAGAGCGTGGTGTGGAATCATACACACCACACCAGGGGCTTCCCAGGAGGACCTGCAACAATTCTGGCACCAAGGGTGGCCCAAACTTGTCTCCATGACTAGAAAGAAGCAGCAGCACCATGTGGTAAATAAAACTGAACGCAGAACCAGCAGAAAATTAGTTGTAGGTAGGGGGTGCAGGGAGAAGTGTGTCGGATCCCCACTGCTGGCTATTACCAGGGAAGATGGAAAGCTTTGCTCAGTGCTGCTCACAACTGGCTGCTGGCACTCCAGCCCTTCCCTCGGAGAGGAGCACTGATCAGATGGACAACAGGAGACAAGCAAAAGCAACCCTGGCTTTTTCTAAGCCAGAGACCTAAGGCAGTAAACAAGGATGTACCAGTAATGAGAGGGGAGGGGAAGGTTCCTTATATTTGAGTCACTCACAGCATAAATCAGGTTGCGTATCAATTAGAAAAAAACCCACCAACACACAACAAACAGCCAAACAGGCTAACCCTATGTTAAAATAAAATAGATAAATCCCAAAAAACACCATTAAAAATGAACACTTCATTATAAAGCTGCCAGGAATTTCTCATTATGGGGAAAAAACCCCTAAATTGTCTACCACAAAATATTAAATTGGCAAGAAAAACCACAGAAGGATCATCTGTTGCTCTCCTGGTAGTATTTTTCTAATTCTTTGCTACTTCCTTTCATTCCATCAGGGCTGTTTTTTTCCTATTAGTTATTTTATCAGTGGATACAGCAGATTCTTATAGAAATAAATCACAGCTCACAGGCCCTGACCATGGCCAGAAAACCACTGGCTCAGTCTTGCACAGCCACAGAGACACTCTGGTGCCCTCTCAAGGAGCTGCTGCTCTACTCTAGAAGCAAAGGTAATAGGTGAAGATGCCAGAGGGAGAAGGCACAGACAACCACATCATGCACTTATATAAGTACTCAGTTTAGGTCATCAAAGCAGTAGAGAAGGTAAAGACTTGAGGGACTTGCTGAAAATGTTTGGCAGTATTGGCTGGGGGTTCAGAGTGATGACTTAGAAAGGGCAGAGTCATGTGTCACTGAAAAAAACCCAACAACACAGGCTCAACAAACTTTGATACAAACCTGTCAGAGGCAACTGCCTCTGCAAACCCCTGTAATTACAGTGTAGGTTAAATCCCACTGACTTAATTCACAGAGCTGTTTCAGTAAATTTCAGTAGACATCACTGGACACTGCACACTGATTACTCCAAACCTCAGTACCTTTTAAGTTTCTACATGTTTATTTAGCTGTTCTTTCTCCCTGGAGTGAATATTACCCTGTCTTAAAGGTTTGATGTAAAATCAAACAGCATGTTGTTTGGCAAGGCTTTGCTCTTCCTTTTAAGACTGCTACTTCTCAAAAAGACATTTCAAAACACAAATATAACAGGGCATCTAAATAGAACTGACCTTACTTGGACATAAGTTCTCCATACATCTGCCATCTCTCCCTCAGATGTTTTTAAATTGCACCTACTGGGTAATAAACTATGCTCTCCCACAAAGGCACTGCTGCTTCATCCCCCAGTTTGGGGAGAGGATCAGCCACGAGCTGCACAAAGACTCCGCTGAGCACATCCTATGTAATCGCTCCAGCAAACGCTTGGCTTGCTCAAACACAAATTTATGTTTAATGTTAAATTTATGTTGAAATTCCCTTCAAGAACTCCCCTCAGTGCCATGGTTTCTTGGGCTAATTTAACCAGCAGCACAGAGTGCTTGCAATCAGTGGCACAACCCTCCTAAAGCTGCTGGCTCAGGGAGAAATGAGGAGCTGGGAGCAGCCTTGCCCTCGGAGCTGGCTGTGCCGCAGACTGTGCAAAGCCTTCCATCTGAAATGCCACGTTTAGCTCAGGATCTTGCCTGGTGCCCAAGCTCAATCTTCACCTCAGAGGTGCCCCAGGCTGCTCAGAAAGCAGCTTTCCCCCTCCCAAGAGCACACCAACCTCCAAAGCACTGAGGGAAAGCACAAACCCAGGCGCCTTCCGCTGTCGGATGGAGGCTCTCAAAATAGTAAGGCAAGAATTAAAAAGGCAAAGCAGCAAACCTGGGAGTTTCAGAACTCACTGCTGCTCTAGAAAGGTGTTTCTGATGCACCAGACTAGCCAATGGTGATACAAAGCTAGTTCTAAACCGAGCTGCAGTGTGAAATAGCCTGCCCTTGCTCTGGGTCACGAGACCTTTCATAGCCCAGTTCCCACATTGACATGGATTTCAGGCAACAACAGCTTCGAGGCTTTTAGCAGAGATGGGAAAATTGAGCTTTCTTATTTGTAGAGCCATTTTTATCAATTACTTTGTGAGATTATATCATCTACTGCTGAATATTAATATATCTCAAAACTGTTTCTATAATACTGTTGTATAAGAGTGCTAAAGGCATTCCAAAGCTATCTCAGTGAACTGTTCTTAAAATTTAAGAGTAAAACTGTGAAAAACAAATTTTCCTAAAAACATTGACCTAAAAATTCTTCTTAATTTTGTTAATTTAAAAAAAAAAAAATTTTTGAATTTTAATGAAGCAGCTCTCTCACCTGCTTTTAAGTTGTTCCACCTTTAGAGATGCTCACAATTTCTTGACTTTTGTCAGGTTATTAAAAGTTCTCCTTTTAATTAACTCATTAAGGTCAAACAACTGTACTGGAGATCCAGAAAAAGAGCTGTAAACAGAAATCCAATGCTTCCCACTTCCATAGAGAAGCCCTCCTGATTATCCTCTGAAGAACTAACATGGTTTATCAACACATACTTCACTACTTATTGGAAAGTCTTGCTTCTTAAAGGGTTTGAATGTTCTGGGTTACCCTTCTGGAGGAGGGTCAGAAGAGAAAGCACAGGAAAAATTCCCCAGTCCTTGACCATGGCAGCTGCTCCAGCTCCATACAAGCGTGTTATTGGAATTCTAGTTTTGACTGAAGGTGAGGTTTAACTTGGGACTGGGGAATAATTAGCTTTAAAAGATAATGCTTCATTAAGCTGGAAAAGACAGTGTTTCAAAACTTGTCAGCTCTGATGTCTCTTTCAGCTTAAACACATCTACTAAACTGGATACTTGTTTTGGGAAGAGTTTTTGTTGCGTCCTTTTTTTCCCACCCCCATTTTGGCAGAACAAATCAGAATTCCTGTTTGGTTCATCCAAGATAAATAACTGGTCTTCAGGAGAACAAGTTTTCTTCTGGTCTTTTTTACACAACAGGAGATATACAAACTGTATCAGCACCTTCCTTCAGTGAGTGATGACTCCGAGCACCGAGTTGCATTACATGGTATGCAGTAATATTCCTGCTGGTATGTTTTATTGTTTCCTTTAGCATGGCTAGCAAGGTGATTGCCAGACTTGTGTGCTTATGGAAATATGAAAAAAGTCTGTATTGCTTACCATTAACAGCAAGAATTAACAGATAATAAAATAATAGTTTTCAATCCTACAAGTCCAATACTAGAGTGAAAAATATCAGAAGGCTCTACCCTATCATTCAATGAAGAATAACTGATTTGCAACACAGACAAGCAGCCTTCTTATATAACCAAGATATTTTCCAAGATATGGAGCCCTTGGCAGTGTGCTCTGCCATGCACTCTCTCTCACCAGGTTTCTCAGAGTTCTGTGAAGGAACCAGGTAAACAAAATCCCCCACACACAAGAACTTTGCTCTACTTTTTCCTCAGAAGCCTTTTTGTTCACTCTAAGTTAACAGTTCAGTAATAGCCAGAGGTGGTTGCATGACAGGAGACTGACATTTAAACACACCTACATACTGAAACATAGAGCAGTAACATTAATTAATTTTTACTTTCACATCAGCTATGAATAAAAAACAACAGAAAAAAGATTAGCCGCTCCCTTTCCATTTAGTTGCTTTTATTTCCTCTTGCCAGTTTTACTTCAGAGAAGGGGGTTACGGCAAAGAAATCAATGCCTGAAATGGCATATGACTCTCTACAGGCTGCTCTAGCATTTCAGAGATGCCAAGTCATAAAATAAGTACTACAATATAAATTATAATATATGGTCCATTCTAATTTTCATGTTCTTAAAAATGAGTATTTGGAGTGTACTGAAGCATTTCAATCTTACAGGGATTTGTGCTAGCACTTCCCTGCTCTTCCAGGCTTCTGTAGAAGTAAGGACAGCCTCAGAATTATAGGTGACTGTTGTAGCATAAGCTGAGATCCAAAATGGTACTTTTCAGTACCCAAAAAAAAAAATTTTTAAAAAAATCACTCCTCCTCCTCTCTCCAAGAATTGAAAAAAACCCAAAAATACAGTTTCAAGGAACAAAAATTGTGCATGAACTTAAATTTAGGTAAGTAATTACAACATTCACCTGCAGACAAGCAGGTTGGAACCTCTTCTCTGGCAGATCTGGATCTCCTACTCACCAAATGTCCTTACACTACAGATGTACAGGATATTCTGAGGGCAGCCCCACATCAAAGCTACTCATTCTGCCTAACAACTACTTCCAAAAGCATGTGCTGGAGCTCCTGTTCCCCCACTACCCGTAAACTATACTAGGCATCAGCATATGGAGATATTCTTGTTTGCTCACTTGTTCTCAAATAATACATAGCAAATATTTGCATAAAATATTTAAATATTCATTGGATCAGAAAAAGGCTCAATTGTCTGGTGCTTGGATAATTTGTCATGGGCAGAAAACCGGGAAGAGGAAAGAACTCAATTTCCAGGTTCTGCTGAGTATTTAAACTAAGCAGAATAGAAAAGCTTTGGTGGAAAGTAACTAACAGAAGATCTAACCTGGAAAGGCAGAAAACATATTTAATAGGCTTGAAATATTTCATGTCCCTAGAACACTACTGTGGCAATCTGTGGATATGCTGACTATTGCCACCTTCATCCAGACAAGCTGATGACTTCATCCCAGTAAGTAAATTACAACACAAACAACAGACAGCTGTCAAAATACAAACCACATCTTGTCCCTCTGACATTAAGAGACCTGGAAATCATGCATAACACAGATGGAAATTGTGCCAAATCATCACAACCAGTGAAAGCCTGCTGGTGCTAAAATGCTATTCCATGCAGTCTTCCCACAGTTGGCTCAGAGAGCACATGTCCTAACGGGGTTTTGCAATGCCAACACAGAGGAAATCAGAGATGAGTGAAAGGCTGAGTTTTAGTGCCCAAACTGATTTGCACTGCCCTCTTCAGTAGGTGGAGAGATGCCCTTCAGATTTCCCAATTCTGAAAGGTATAAAAAGAAACCAAGGCCAAAGAGAAGAAGAAAGATGACTAGATAAATGGTTAAGTACTTTGGAAAAGAGAGCTAAATTATTTGACTAATCATACAAGGCAAGAGAGAAACTTCCTTTGGGAAGGAGGAGAGGAAATATATATCACTCTTCAAAATAAGGCCAAAGTTGCATTTTCTCTTCACTTCCATCACTGCATGAACTCCTGGGAGCTATGAGGCTGCTGCAGCACAGAACTGATCCAGTGGACAGTACCTGTGAGTTCTAGAACTGCATTAAGGCACATCTTTCCATCACCAGAGCCACCTTGAGGAGACACTTCCCATCCCCAGCTGCTGGAGCGTACATCTCCTGATTCAAATCAGTGGGAGCAGCTGCTCCTCCTGCTCCAGTTACTCACAGTCTCCCAAAGGTACACACAAGTCCTGCTGGAAGAGGTCACTGGCACTGCAGACGTGAGGGTGGATTTTCCCTTGCTATGAGACAGCAGGTCCTCAATCCAGGTACATGTTCAGAGGAAAAACAGAGTTGTACTAAATCTGGCAGGAAGCAAGTTTAGTGTCTCTTTCAGTCCCCAAATCCTTGTTACTCTATCAGGAGAAGGCATCCATTACTGTTGCATTGAGCAGTCACTGATGGCCCCAGGAAGACTTTGAAAAAAAATTCTATTTAAAGACAAGCCTGTTAATGTGTCATCTACAATATGCCTCTCTTACTCCTGGGAAATTTGCATGAAAACAGGATTGTTACTGCTCTGACATTCTTGTGTTCCTCCTGTTTATTCTCACTGGAAGAGGCATGTTACCTACCCTGCCATCCCTGCATGACCAGGCTCCCATAAAAAAAAAAATTAAAATAATAAAATTTAAAAAAATTAAAGGGAGTTTTAAATGCAGCCTCACTGCAGTTTCAGCTCACGTTCTTGAAATCCCTGTTAGTAGCAGGGAAGCTCACATGCCAAAGGAAGCAGATGCTATAAAAGCCAATAAAAAACAAATAAACATAAATAAATAACATTTTGTCACCATTAGTGAAGGTTTGTGATTATGTGAGTATTCAAAAGGAGCAAATACAATTCCAACAAGAAAAAATTACCAATACAAAATAGATATGAGAAAACTGAATGGAAAAGGCAGATCAGAGCACTGGAACAAGCTGCCCAGAGACATTGTGTAGTCTTCTTCTCTGGATATGCAAAATCCTGGATGAGATCCTCTGCAACCTGCTCTAGGTGGACCTGCTTTAGCAGAGGGTTTGGGCTAGATCATCTCCAGAGGTCCCCTCCACCCCCAAATCATTCTGTGATTAGTCAGGTAAAACAAGAACAGACTGCAATTTTTTAGTATTTCCCAAGTACATGACTTTTTACAACCGTGTGCTGCCACACCTAACTGAAGTCTTCCTCTTCAACGAGGTAAAAGTAGAAAACACTGAGAGGATTTAAGGGAAGTTAGGTTACAGAGACAGGGACAATTTACATGATGGTTCAACATTTGTGGAAAGCTTCCTTGTTTTTTTTCATTGCATTCCTCATTTTCACTGTTACACATGAATTTCTCGGCATTTTTGAAGACATACATTCACAGCAAAAAGGTTCACAGAAGGGTTTATTGTTTAAGACTCCATTTGAAACAGATTGATCTGCAGCGTCAGTGCAGCTGCCTCATATGAAGCACTGCATTCCAAAAATCCTTTATGACATTTCTCTTTAGACATGAATCAGCAGACTAACAGATGTCTCATTCACACCATGTTTGAGTTTCAGCTTTACTAATGAAATTAATTTAGGGCCAAATTGTATCTTGAGTCGCACACAGAACTCTTGGTGACTTGTGTATCAGCCAAATGCATGCATGGGAGAAAGGAAACTTGACCTTAATTTTAATTTTGTCTTTGTAACAGATTGCTAATTTAAGGCAACAGATTGTGATATCCCTTACTTGTGTTACACACTACCTGACATCACAAATAATCCCACTGAAGACAGCAAGATTTCTGGAGTCCCATTTACTCCTGGGAGGGTCAAGATCTCACAACCTGCTTATTCCTAGTGCAGACTGACTCTGAATCTTAAGAGGTGCCAGAATGCAGCTCTCTGAGCTTTTTCTCTTTGCACAAGCACGTGTCCTGTCCTGGCAGGACCTGCTGTGTTGTTGCTGAGTTTGGTCACGCAGCGCTCGGCACAGGCAGCAGCTGTCAGGGAAGGAGATGAGGAAGCAGCAGGGAAGTCTGCTCTTCCCCAAGGGTTGTTCACAGTCTTCAGCAGGCAGATCCAAGCTTGCCTGGACCAGAGCCTGTGCAGCCAAACTGGATTTCCTCACTGTAGCCAATAATCCTCATGGCCACAGGTACCTGTCAGAGCTCAGGGCACAGCCACAGCTGCTGGAAGCAGAGCCTGAGTTCACAATCATCTGCAAACACACCCCCAGACCCTGACCAAGGCAACTTTGAAAAACAGGGCTCTTCCATGAGAAGCAAGCCACTGTACTGAGGGTCTTTCTAATCTCCCCGTTTTCTCAAAGGAATATCTGCACCATGTCCTGAGCAGATCTTACAGGGAGTCATTTTTTTAAAAGAAACCAGCCAAAATAGTGTGATATAGTGCTGGTGTAAAATCCAATCTAACATTCCCTCATTCCCTTCACCTCAAATACCTTCTGTAACTCGGAGAAGCAACTTCTGTGCAAGTGACATTATGTTAAAAAATCCAAGCTACTGTTGGCAGAATATTCGAGAGTTTCCACTTGCTTGACTTCAATCCCCAATCACATTCTGCTTCACACTGCTCCAGGAACACACCCACATTTCTAAGTCCCATACTGTCTCTAGCAGTGACTGATGTTTATTTGGAATGAAGATAAGTTTTTATTATTTATATTTATGAAACTTTTGACTTCACAGTTCACTCTAAGGACCCAGACATAAAACAAGTGTCACATGTTCCAACAAAGTGAAAACAAGGTTCCTTAACAAATAGGATGTAACAAGAGCTGAGGACAACTTCCTATTTGAAAAATATCCACCTGGAGGGCAGTTGCCTGTGACCAGTGATAATGGCTAAAGATGGTCAGTAGCTAAAAGCACAAGGTCAGTGAACTCCATGCATTCAGCACCTGAAGTCTGTAACTTTCTCAGGAATATCAGAGGTTTTTTTCACTTAAGCCTGTCAACCAAACATTATTTCTAGACTTCTACAGTAGGTCTACACTTCCCATGTTTGCTTCCCATTTAGCTACAGCCAGTGTTTACTCAGAGAAGATATATCCATCCCCTGTTCTGATAAATTAAATAAAAACCTGTACCAAAAAAACTGATACTGCTATTAACAGCATTCAGAGTGTGATTCTTCCTTCACTTATTCAGTGCCTTAGCCTGGTTCACTAGCATTTCTCTGGCTACTTTCAGTCATTCTCCCCACCTGCAGAGATCACTGAGCCATATTACCGCTCCCTTTTCCATAATAGTCTGAGGCTGAACTCAACTATGACTTTAAAATAAATAGCAAAAAACCAATGGCTCCTTGAATTTGTTGCTGGGATATCTATTTTACCAGCAGACCCGTTTCTGCTATGATTACATAGTTAAAGATGCAGAACATATTGTATGGCTTTCACCTTCCAGTTACTTGTGATAGGCTACTTCTGTAAGCATATGGTTTTCAGCATTTTAGAAAAATCTTCTTGATGGTTCATTGCAAGATGTGAGGCTCTGCTTTAGTAGCCTGTAAGCTGAACCACTGCAGTGTGAAATTCAAGAATACCAAACCAGAGGAAGAAAAATACACAAGAAAGCCCAGGAACAAAATCTTTTAACAGGCTGGCACAAAAACTGCTACAGTGCAGTGCCCAGTTTTCCTGGTGTTTTTGTTGTACCCCTTCTACCCCAAATTGCCTTCCATGTATTGTAACCTTCACTTGGGTTTCATATCCTTTTTCCCACTGCAATTTGAATCGTTACATTTATATTTAAAATCAGTCTCAAATATGTCCAACATATATTAATGACCTCTAAATAATTTAGAGGACATTCAGAGCATAATGTGAGCCTCTACCAGATACTCCAGAGCTCTTTGACAGAAGGTCAAGACCTTGGATGGTCTAAGCGGGTACTATCTCAGCATCTTCTTTTCCTTGGCCTGTGTTAGTTCCTCAGTGGGTCAAGAGCTGTCTTTGATTTCTGTACTTTTAAATACCCTGAAACAGCTTTCATTTAATTTTGAACAAAAGGAGCTGAAAGTTTTGCCATTTTCTCAGCAGCACCTGGGCAAATTCAAAGACACAACATCCTATTGCAAGATGGTAGCTGGTACCATGTATCTGTAATTTGCTTGGACCTCACAACACCTCAGACATCATGTGCACATCACAGAAATGAGAAGTACAAATCTTCGTGAAAAAATTACATAGAGCTGCACATAAATGACATGCCTAGATAAAACAGAACCCTTGGAGTTTTCACACTGAAACCTGAGCTCTGCCCAGATTACTGGAAAAAAAAAAAATCCTTTTTCAGAACTTTGGTAGTAGCAAAGAGCCTATTTCAGCCTTTAGCCATTTTTTCAAACACCACAAGCAAATGAATGAATAAATTAGGGAAAACATTAACAAGTGATCTATCTCAAACACAACTCCTCACATAAACTGCACCAAACCTCCATCCAAGCCCATTTCACCATGAACATGTAGCATCCCAAATACACTGTTTGGGGTTTAGCACACTTAGGACTGAAAGCTTCTACTTGGGTGGAAGTACTCTGCAATCAGAGAGCAAAGAGCTCCGAGTCCTAAGCACAGCCCTGTGCTGGGCACAAGCAGCTCAGTACAACACGACTGTGTGAGATGTGCAACACCAAAGTTCTGCCACATTATGTGACTCCACAAACTGCTTCTCCCACCTGTTTTTAAACATGTAACCACAACTGACTCTGCCCAGTAATTGCTGCTCATTACTGCCGATTTCTAGCATGGAAGTTTGATCCTCGCCATCAGCAAGAGAGCAGAGTTGACTGGGAGAAGGCTTTCTCTCGAAATACACTCAGCAGTTCTGCTGCTGCAGAGGAGGAGAGGGGTGGCTGTGATGGCAGAGAGCTGGGAAATCCCCCATGGAAGAAGCCAGGTCGTGTGCTACAGGATCTGCTCAAGGATCACAAGTATAACTTTATGGCCAAAGAGAGAGCTAACAGGTTGGCTTGTGTTTAATAAATATTTGAGACACAGCTTTGGTTCTTGACATTGTTCCATATGCACAAAACCCAAGGGTTTATAAAAAGACACTGGGATTTCTAGCCATGCTGCTTCCCCAAGCCAACAGCAGGGAACGTGTCCCCATTTTCCAATGTATCCATAATGCATGAAAAGCTGTAAAAGCCAGAATAGACGATGCTGCGTTATAAGCTCTGAGCTATAACACACCAGATTTGTCTGTGGAGTTCCATACATATCCTGAAAACTGTTTCAAAATGTGCACAATAAAAGTTAAATTTTCATTTACAGTTTAATTTTGTCAACAAATCACAATTTACTATACCTATCTGCCAAACATTACACTACTCCCTTTCAAATATTACAGGAACTAAAATATAAGCTTCTAATTAACTTTGTCATATGAAGAAGAGTTGTTCTAAAACTTCTCTCTTCAAAGCACGGAGATTTAAAGTAATAAATATTCCTTCAGAAGTAGGTCAGTTTGAATTTAATATGCACCAAATAAATATTCCCTCAATTAGATGTGAGCAAGTAAAAAGCTTTATGTTATGGCTTATAGCAATTTCAGATAAAGAGCTTGTGTGATGGAGTGAATCCAGCTACAAAACGATTGCAGTAGAGCATCGTATTTTTAGCACAGGATAGCACTCATCTCAAAAATAATTCTGAGAATTTTTGTGATTTTCAGATCACACTGTTTTCATCGGGGCTACCATGCTTAACAGATTCCACAAATTACTCCTAAAAAATTAATAAGGAAAATTAAGGATCCTTGTAATGAGTCATGTAACTACTTATTTGGCAGAACTACACTCTTTTTCTATTTGTGCCGGAAGAAGCATCCAAGCTGTATCAAAGAGACAAAAAATAATAAAATTACCCATTCCTGTGATAAAAATTCTACATTATCACTACTTTAACAAAATTATCTCTTCTAAACAAAATTTCTACTCATCAGTTTGACTGAAATCTATGTCTGTCTCCACAACCAGTGAACTGCTGTTACTAGTGTGGAACAGCCTTACCTCTGATTATTTTTTTTTTATTTAAAAAGTTTAAGTTCAAAGGATATTTATGAAACAATTTTAAAAAAAAAGTGTATACTCCACAACTGAATCTCAGACTTTTCACATATCAATCACCATAAAACTCCCTTCTGTGATGACATCTCAGAGCTAAACACTGACTACAGTATGTCAGATACCATTTGGACTACGTTTGCTCCTAGCAAACATTACCAGCTATTTTTTCTCTGTAGTGCTGTGGCTGTGTAAATAAGAAAGCACCAGTCCAAGGTGTTGCACACCCCCTATTTTACATATACCCTAAAGTCAGTAAATCACTCAGGGCAGCTGCAGGTACTGATACAAAACATGGCTCTGCTTGGCAGGCTGTGCTACGAGCCACTGGTTAAGCAATGGTTCCACTAAGCCTCGTCAACAAATCCAGAGACATTGCCAAAAATCAGATCTTTGATGGAAAAAGGGTCTACATCAGGAGAAAAGCAGTGGCAGAATCCCCCAGAGGTCAGTCATAGTCTCTTCTAGAACAGGGAATTATTAAAGGGATCAGTGACTACATCAGGCCATAAGAGTCAATATTCAGCTTGTTGACTTCAGCAACAATACTTTCATTTTTATCAAGAGGAGACCAGGCATCCTCAGCCAACACATCCTCTGACAGACAGTTGCTGCAGGGAGCAACTGGGCAGCTATTCCCAGCCCATACCTTTACTGCTGTGGGAGACACAAAACATCTGGACAGACTTGACTGATCAAAAAGACAGGACAAAACACACTCTACCACTTTGCTTTCCTTTATTTTTCTCCCAGATCTGTTATGCTGGCTCAGAACACCTCTCTACAAGAGCTGGTACCAGTTCTGCACATGGGGAATGTGGCACTGAGACAATGCAACTTTCAATGGGGTATCCACAAACAGGCATTGCTTTTTATCTTGGTTCTGCTTTCAAAACAATCACATGAGGACTGAAAGATAATTTGTCCTCTACCTACTGATGTATGATATCAAACGAGTCCCAATACTCTGTGTTTCCCCTAAAACAGTTTAGAGAGAATCAGTGTTATGTAAACTGGAGGGGATGGGGGGTTGTACACACCACACACCAACCAAAAACACGTGACAGGTTTACCTGTTATAAACTCAGGAATAACATAATTTAGTACCTTCAGTCCTCTATTATAACCAGGAAGAGGTTTGCAATTTACAGACTGCAGAGCCCTGCACTCATCTCTCGAAGCACATGCTGTGATCTTGGACAGTGGGGGTATTAAAGTCACCTCATGTTTACAGAGGTAGCACACAGTTACCAACATGGCCCCTTACTTCTAAAATTCTGAATTTATTCCTCCAGCAGTATCTTCCCACATTCACAGTTAATGCTGTTTTTTCAAACATGAAGCAACTTTGTGCCACAGCATCTAGTGCTGGGTTTGAACATGTCAGTGGAACAGCTGAAGTGAAAATGACAAGTGGCTTCAGCATTACTTTAGACCAGGGCTTGTGGGTAAAGGCAGAAGATGAATTTCTGGCAATGCTTTTCAGTCCCTTCACAGTCTTGTTCTGGGGGATCATTGCCTGTTATTAGCCTAAATCAAGAAACTCAGCTTTGTCTCATTTACTCTTGAATGATTTAAAATTCATCTTATAAATGGAGTATAGTCTGCTGTGATTCAGAGCTGCAAGCCTACATCTATGACAGTAAGAAAGATATGACACAAAGTTCAATCTTAGGCCTGCTCATAGCTTCACTTTTCGTAAATTATTTACCATCTGTTCACAGTACTGTCTATTTAGATGAAGATGATTCAGCCATCCATGCCAGGAGTTACAAGTGGAGAGGTTGTACCAAGAAGTCAGACTGATTTCCACTTCAAGTATTATTGCTTTGTGGGTGCTGCCAGCAAATACAGATGCCAAGCATTTTCCAAACACATTCCTGAACCTTGATTCGGGGAACAGTCAGCAATTTGTATGTCTGTCAGCTCAGTTCCCTGAGCAGCACAGCACACACAGGTCCTCAGGAGGGACTCAGCACACAGGACAGAGACCTGCGCAGAGCACAGCAGGGAGGTCAGAAATTAACATATAGGGAGTCACAGAGAAGGTGGCACAGAGATGCACCATGAAATATCTGACAAGCAAGGAGCACAGCAGAAGTGACAAGGGACCTTGGCAAGCCCAGCAAGTGATGCTAAACGGAGAGGGTCACAGCTTTGTATAGCTTTCAAGACTGACAAAAAGGATCCATCAGATACAATAACGGGATGTGAAGTTTACAGGGGATTTCTAGACAGGAATTTCATGAACAAGGGGGTTAGAACAAGTGTTTTGGTTGGACCAACAGGAGTAATGACTAGGACTGAGAAGACAGATTTACAAAATATATATTAATCAGAACAAGTTAGCAGAAAAATGCCTGAACAAGAAAACACCCTGGAGAGATGGAGAAAATTCAGAATAACCTGTCTGGTGTGGTCCTGAGACAAATGAAATGCTGATGTTTCTGTAACACTCTGCTTGCTCTGAGAAGACATTTATAAGGCATTTTACAGAAACAAGCCAATATGCAACATCAAAAAGCAGAAGTTTAGAAGTGAACAGAGATACTTTTACAAATCCGCACAGAGATGATAGCCTCAGCTACCATTGATTTAGCTGTGAATTGAAGAAATTGCCTGAAGGTTAAGGTGTAGAGCAAAGGGGACACGAACAAAGCCTTAAGAAACAACCTCTTCCTTCCCCAAATCATTGGGGAAAGCAGAAATTTTAAATATAGTATTTCATAGAAGAGGAGAAGGGTGAAGGACCAAACAGTTGCCCATTTAAAAATGAGCCCATTATGATTTTTATTACAACTGTCAATGGCAACAGCTGTCCTTTCTGTCCTCAATAAAACCCCCACACCAAATATAGCCTAAACAGCTGAGCTCTTCCCAACCAGGGCACCTCCTGGAGGCACTCTGCAGCTTCAGAATGTGGCATCTCCCCTCCCTTTGCCTAGTTATAGTATATTATTAGTAATCCCACTATTACTAATCCCATGTAGAGAGCACAACAACAGCAGCTCAGAGGCTGATAAATGGAGATAACACACATCCCCTCAAACACAGCATAATTTTCTCAGGGATTTGTGCTTATTTACTGGTATCCTCATGCTACTCAGGAGACAGCTACATCTGCTGGGTGCTGCAGATCTGACCTCTGTGCTGAAGTCTGTCTATCGATCCTTGCAAGCTTTTACATTTAAATAAACATGGTCTAAGAGTGTTCTTCCATCTACTAATTACTGGGCAGAGACAGAGAACTGTGCTGAACAAAGGCACATTATCCTGTCCACACAGGATGGCAGTTGTCACCAGCACTCCAGGTTTTCTACAGATAACAAATTGTACTAATGGAAGGAATCATTCTGATTCCAAATATGCAAACCAGCCTCTTACAGGTCTCGTACCTTCCTTCAGCCAAATGGAAATACACACTCACACACTCTCCCTCTCTCAAATACCAACAAAAAAGCACACTGGGAATCTACATGCACAAAAAAAAATTTGACAAGCTGCAAAATTATAATTGCATAGAAAAATAGGACATGATTAAGTGCTGCATATTCTAAATTCCTTTGGGACACTGAACTAAAACCAATGAGATATATACAAGAACAAGGAACTCTGCCATGGCAGAGAGCAATAAACTCCCTACCAGCAAAAAATTAAGCTCACATTTTAACGATCCTGCCAGAAATAAAGTACAAAGAATATTCCTTCCTCATAATAAAAAAAACAAACAAGCAAACAAAGTTGAAAGAAACCCTGAAAGTACAGATACTGAAGAAAATTCTTACAGCAGCCTGCCACAGGCAAGAAACAAGTGCCCATGTAAACAGAAAAGGCCAGTAAAAACATGTCTATATTGACAGTACTTCCTGAATTAGGGAAAATGATGCCTTGAGTTAGTGGCCTGCTGCCACCCAGATCCCATCAACTGAGCAGCAGAAAAGAAAGCTAGCCTGATATGAGATGCTGCTCTCATTTATGATATGCTGCTATCAGTACCAAAGTTAATAAAAATGAGCAATGGATGATGAGATTCAATTTTGTTTATGTGGTACCCAAGCTGTGCCAGGTTCATTCTAATGTACAGATAAAGACATTTCCTGTCTCCATCAGCACACAGTCCAGAAATTGCATGTCCAGTGTGGGCAAAAACCACATGGAAGTACGTAGTTTCTTTCTGCATACACCATCGAGATGCTCCAAGGTAACCCAGCAGGGCTTTAGGGGCTGCAGCAGGAGCACCTGGGTAACCCACAGGTCCTGTGGCAGGTTCACTGACCCTGAGGGGGTGTCCCAAATACCCTACAAGATCTCAAGACACCAGGTGCATATTTGTGCTTATGCAGCAGAATTCTGCCCATAATACTGATTAAACTGTGTACACATGGGTTACGTTTAAATTTCTAGATCAGATTAAAATAAATTTGAGAGTGGCCACTCTCCTTTTTCCTTACAAACAAAATAAATTGGGAGTCAAATCCTCCTTCTGTAACCACACTAAGGAAGCCCAGGTGATGAGGTTTCAGAAGTTAAAATGGTGAATCCCAGCTGAGACTGCTCCTGGGATGCTGAAGCCAGAGTTAGCCATGGCATCGTTCTGCAGGAAGTTTCTCAGCTGAACCAGCTCAGTGTTCAGCAAGGATGTGGGGGGCAGGGGCTATGTCCTGTTTTTAGTGTATGAAGCAGCTTCTGGGGGCTTTTTTGTTTGGTTTTGTGTTTAAGTTAGAATCATATTGAGAAGATGAGAAACATGAGAGGAGCTGTCAAGCTCTCAGCACTGCATTAGAGCAATGCCTCTGAGTGCATTCCCAAGCTCAGGGCCCCGCAAGGTGCAGGAGGAACAGCAAGAGACATCACTTCCCTTCCAGGAATTCACTGGTTCCTGGCCAAGACAAGTCATAACCCACAAGGAAGACAGGACAAGCTGGAGACTAAACATGCTGAAAGGGTAAGAGGCATTGGGAGGAGGAGGAAACATTAAGGTGAAGAGCACCTAACAAAAGAGTAAGATAAATACCAAGAAGAAAAACTCATAGTAGTAAGCACTCAAATCTATTTCTGATCCTATTCAAAGAATGACAAATATTCTCAAGGGAAATAACAGTTCCTGGCACCACACCCACACATCATTATGCTAAAGCTTTTGAATTTTCTCACTGCTCACATTAATTCAAGTTCTAAAGAAACACAATCTGGAAAATTCAAAACACAAGTTGGAAGATTCTGGTCCTATTTGTGCTCCTGCAGCCCCAGCCAGTTCTCAGACACCAAAAGACAAGTCAGCAGGGGAGACCACCGGCCTGGCTGAACAGAGAGCTCTGGCTGGAATCCAGGGTAAAAAGGAAAGCTTATGACCTTTGGAAGTTGGGGCAGGCAACTCAGGATGTATGCAAGGATATCAGGAGGTTATGCAGGGAGAAAATTAGAAGGGCCAAAGCCCATCTAGAACTTAATTAGGCTACTGCCATGACATAACAGACATTAAAAACTTGCTATAAATACAGTCTACAAATGTATGGTATTCTACAAATACCACTCTAAATGGATAGACTATAAAAAACATTGAATAAAACAGAGTACCTCAACTATAAATAAATATTGGACAGTTACACATAAATATAACACCATTTTGTGGTACTGTTTTAAACTACAGCATTGACAATAACTGCTAAGGAACCATCTAATGTCAATGGCATCCTTTGGTAGCGAGCCAGACAGGTTCCAAAAGTTCAGCCCAAAATCTTCCAAGCTTGACTTTGTTTGCAATAACCAGGCAGCAACCACTTGCACTACAAATTGACCCAGGAGCTCAGCCTATTTCACAGATCACGGGACACCAGAACTTTTTGGTTGTCACATCTCCCATCAGCCTGCTGAAGTGCAGCACTTCCTAAAGCAGCGACTGAGGACAGCAAGACCCAGCTCTGTCCCCAGCATCCGAACCTCCCAAGCATCAAAGCCTCCTTGCCACACAAAAATGGAGCACTCCACCTTTAACCAGTGCCTCCCTTAAGTGGGAGGCATCCCTTTGATCAGTGCTGTGCCCTCTTTACATGGGGATGGGAGAGGGAAAATGAAAGGCAAGAAAGCATCAGGGGAGTTCCCTGTTGGCCAACCTGCCATGGGCACCCACAGCTGACCAGAATGAGGCCAGTGAGTCCCATGGCAAAGCAGGGCTCCCCCAGCTCATCCCCACCAGCCACTCTACTAAATACAGCAGTGTAACCTACAGAACCAGGCTACACAGTATTTGTCAAGTATTTACCATTGTATTTCACTTAGATGCAAACATTTCCAGGGAGAAGTGTGTAAGAGGACAGCCAAGGGAGAATTCAGAGTGGATATAGAGAAAGCAATTGCTGTAAAAATCAAAATCATTAACATAGCCAGAGAGGTGTATAGCACTGTTTCAGCAGTGTTCCATCTGCACAGATGAAGCAGCTCCTGTCTCCAGTTCCATCTATTCTCTACATCTGAAAAACAGAAGTAAATCTGCAGTCTCAAGAAACAAGAATACTCTTGCTTCATAAAGAGGATAGAAATAAGTTAATGCAGCAAAACAGTATGAATTAACTTGAATTTTATACCCTGGCACTTGCATGTAAATAAATCTAACTTTATTATGGCTCTTGTGTTAGCACCCAGTCTCTGAATACTTCATCATGGATGAAAATGGAAGCAACTTAAAAATCCCATGCACATGATAATAAGGCTTTGCAATGTACCCACAGAATACATATTCACAGATTTACGCTCCTTGTTGAAAAACTGGATACAAAGCTGGAACAACTTAGAATTAAGGCTCAAGTTTTAAGAAGGAAACAAAATCCTCATTTTTATTGGGCTTTTGGGTTTAGCTTTTTTTGTTTGTTTAAAGATAGAACTACACTCAGGAATCTGAATTCTTAATACAGCTATTTACTGATCTAAATTTCTCCATCGTCTCTTTCCCTCCAAACTCATGTTGGAAGTAGTCTGTTGAGATCCAAAAGCACAACTACAGTAATTGCAGTTTGGATGGGACAGAATTTTCTTGCTTTCCCTCTCTTTCCAGAGAGAGCTCCTTCTCAGGGTCAGTTTTTCTCCACTGATCTACAAAATAAAGTTTCCCATTTTACTTTACATTAAAAATAAGACCAAAACTTGCAAAAAGAAAATCAAAACTAGTGTTTCCCACTCTTTTGCTACATGTCTTTTTGCAGAAATTAATTGTAATGAAAATATTTATTTTAAAAAAATAATTAAAAAGTCAAGTCATGCTTTTTGCTCTTCCTATCACACAGGTAGAGTCCAAGATAAACACGGTATCTACTCTACATGCAATATAATGGGGGGGGATTTTTTGTTTGGTTTTCCCCTACATTCTTCTCATGCAGACACTGCTTATTGTATCACCTTAAAAATCTGCATTTGCTGTCAGTAACTTCGGAAGCAGAAAGATATTTCCAGCTCCATACTGAACTGCTGCTTCTACAGCTAAGTGGTCAGACTTCTCAAGCACACTCCCCCTCACTTTTAATCATTTTTACTTTGGGGAAGCCACCCGAAGCTGTAAGCAGATTCCCAGCTGTGCTCATATATTCCATGTAGAAGCCCACACTACCCAAGTTCATTCTCAATGCTGCAAGCACTCACTACAGCAGAGCTCAGTGCAGATTCCTGCACATTCTGCAGTCCAGATTTCAGTGCAGCAAAACTGCAGCCCCTCCAAAAGAGAGGATTCGCGGCACATTTGTAGAACAGTCCCCAAATTTTTCAGAAAGCATCTCTATTAACATTGCAATGCTTTTGAATTTTTGGACCTAACACAGCTTTTGATTCCAGCTTAAGCAGCAGCCCAAGAACTGAAGGAAAATGACACATTTTTTTTAAAAGTGAGAAATGTGTTGCTGCTGGCACTTAGCTGGAATCTCTGCTCGGTGCTGGCTTTAGCCAACGCCAACCGAGATTCCAGATGGGCTGCTGAGTGTTTTTGGTTTTTAAAAAACATGGCAGCCAATGCACCCATCTGGCTGCATATACAAGTGATGTAGGGAGAGAGATCAAGCTCTACCACTGTAATTGAGGCTGATAAATCAGGCGCTAAAATTGTGCACAGCAGGGAGGAAATATAAATGTATATACAGAGAGAAGAGCAAGCACAATTTGTCTGTATCATTAGAGTAAATGTTACCATTGAGTGACTGCCACCCTGCTCCACACACAAAGAAACTTTTGACTGCTGAATCCCTGTGAACTTTTAAAATGCTGGTTCTGGTATTTCAATATAGTTTACAGCAAAGAGTAGAAGCTTAGATGTGAAAACTTGCCACACAAACAAAAAACAAAGAGCAAATAACAAACAACAAAGCAGCAAGAGGTACAGGTTCCAAAATTTATGCTCCAAGGAAAGTCAAGAGGCCAAATTACCTTGGCACCTTGCATTATTTTCAATGGTTAGAAGTTAATAAAAGGTTATATATTTTTGTTTTGAGACAGCTTACATTTACTTGCAGCAATAAGTACTTCCAAAAAATCACACAATAGTAGAAAGCCCAGCAAGCCTAGCCAAAAGTGAGTTAACTGAATAGCACAACAGATGAAAGCAAAGACTTCAAACTATTTAGCTTTGCACTGCAGCAATTCTCATGCGTGGCCAAATACTTCTCACATGCGGCCACAACAACAAAAAAGGATGGAGCATATTTTGTCATTAATAAAGGCTCTATGTACTCGCCCCATTGCAAATGCCACTGATCTCTGACCTTCAGTTTTGACAGCACTTCATATCTGAGGGAGGTGAAGTTAAGGCTGTTGTTAGGTTTAACAGGAAGACTTCTATTCTCAGTTGCAAATGCCAAAACTGTCATTTCTCAAAGAACTGTGTTAAAAAAAAAAACCCCAAAGCACGCTTTGGTTTTGTTATTTTTATTAGTTTAAAATCAAGAGGCACAATTTTAAATCTCTTCTCACTTAACACTGATTTAGTTACTTTAACTTCAGCAGAGTAGCTTCTAATTTTCAATGGCAGAGGCAGGAGGGAAGTGAGAATGACAGAACTCTGGGGATGAACACTGCCTGAGCACACTCGTGGAGAGGTCTCTGGGCCCCAGTTCACCGTCAAGGTACGGGAACACTCCAGTGTCACATTCCCCCAGCTGCCACACAGCATGACTGCTGGGTGACAGCCGAAATTATGTGGGGATTGCTTGCTTTCTCCTTTCCCTGAACAGCTCATTGCAGCATCGATGGAATAAAAAGAAGTCATGGCAACCAAGACATGGAAGGAAAAAAGCCCAGGCATACAGAAAGCAGTGGGCATTCTGCCATCCAGGATGCCGGAGCCAGGATTTCATGCATTGTCTCATTCTATTAATATTAAAGTAATAATGAGCACAGATTTACCCAAAAGGACATCTCATTCAAGCTCTTGGATCACTGGCATCTTCTAAACAGTCAGCCAGATGTTCCCAGAAGCACATCCTTTGCATCCTGAAGAACAGAACCATTTCAAGCAGCACCCGCTGAAGCATTAGCATAGGAAGGTTCTGGCCACACTTCTAACAAGAATCAGATGGGTTTGGCTCACTGAAATGGCAGCTTCCTTGGAGGCTCCATGTGCAGCAACACAGGAGATTCGTGTCCATCAGGAGAGACCATTCTCTTCTTTAAACACTTTAACAAAGCACATTCTGTGCTTGTTGAAGGCAATAACAAGAACTCCTCTTTATGTTATAGCTTCAACCTCACACTTAATGACTAAAAATAATATACTACTTTCCTAGAACCATTGAAATGAGAAGCTTAAACAAATACTTGAGTGAGAAGGAAAGGTGACAGTATGACCAACCCCAGCAGGGAATCCTGCTTCATCACTCTTTTGTTTGCTATTTCAAATGCTGAAACAATGATTACCAGCCCTGACCCTGCTCAGCTGTACCTGCCTCAGTCTAGAGCTCAGGAAAGCACTAACAGGCCAGGACCTATCCTAGTTGTTGAACAGAGCTTTTTCTGCCTTTTTTTTTTTTTCCTTTCTTTTAAACAGTATTGCTTGCTAACTAGGATTCAAGATCACTAAATATAGACTGTAGCTGTATAAAAAAAAGACAAAGCAATGTTGAGTCTACTGTCATTGTGACAGCTGCAAACATCCTGCTCAGTTCAGACTGGCAGACCCAGAACTGTGGCAGCAGCAGTATTTAAGTCACATTAGCAGCCTTTGCAGTGCTCCAGGCAAAGAGACAACATTGGAATCTGCTGTACCCAGCCAGCTAATTTTTTCTATGTAAATAATATGTTAACAATACTTTATCTTCTGCTAGGTCAGGGCACTAACAATCTATTGTACGTAGACATTAGCTCTAGGAATTTCAGCAGATCTTTGTAAAACATATTTCAGTATCAATATTTATCCAAGAAGAAAATTGATTCAATCTGGCATCTGCCTGCCTTCTCCACTTCAAGGTCACAAATGGAGATGCAGGATTTTTTTTTAATTGGTTTTTAAGTTGCAGTAAGCCTTAGCTGCTCCTTTGTAAAGCCACCAGGCAATGAAGAGCAGTTCAAAGGTGAACAAGTAACTTTAAATGAAACTGGTCCAGAAGTAATGGACTTCTGCCCCAAATAATTCCTTTTACTGCAAGAGTATAGTATTGTTAATAGAACATAGCTAAAGGTTTCTTCTCCACAGAGCTCACCCAAGAAATCTGTGCTGGCATTAGGAGCTCCCTGCAGTGGCTGCAAACAGCTTTTCTGGCTCTACATGAAACCAAACCAATGAAAAATGTGATGAGGTCCCTGCTCGCCTCCCTGGCACGTGTGGCAGGAGGAGGAGGTCAGGGACTTCATGAAGGAAAGAAAAAAAACCGCTGCTATTTTCTGTGTTCACGCTGTACCACTCACAACACTACACTCACGTGAGTGACACTAGTAGGATTTCATATCTCATGAAAGAAGTGCAGTTATCTTTGAAAATATGTCTTAAAAGCCCAAGAACTTGAAAAAACAGAACAAAACACAATGTATAAGAGGCCTTTAAGTCTATGTAGGCTTAAATGTTATTAATGCACAGAGTCTGACTCAGTTTTGAGAATCTAAAAGTCCTGGACTTTCCTCGGAAGAAAAACCCAGTTTTCACCTGATCTGAATGTATAAGCCTTACACACACATGCAAAACTTCATGAACTCTTGTTCTAAAGTATATTAATAAGGTTTATTTCTAGGGCTCAGACATAGGGGCATTGATTTAATTTTCATTACACAACACAGCTACTACAACCTAAAATTAAATTGAAGACTAGAGAAGAAAAATACATTTCTCAAAAATATCCTGCAAACTTTAGATATATACAAACATGTGAAAGATGATCAAACGTATTAGCAGTTGGTGGACTAGTCAGGCTTTCAATAGAGCTCAGTTTAGGGTCTGTACAGATTGAAGGCTGAAGAGCCAGAGGCAAAACAGGCATATTAGACATCTAGGTCAACATTAGCCTGATAGCAGGCCATTTCACTGTGAGAATAAATAGAAATAAGGAGAACTGTTTCAAAGGCGAGTTCTAGTTCCTGCACTTAAGAGGAACAAAATCTAGCTGAAATGTGTAAGTGCATAGAACTTATCCACCAGATACATAGAAAAGACAAGACTTAACACACATCAAGTCCTTTATGTGATTTCTCTCCAGCTGAGCCTACTTAAGTCATGTATTAAACTATTCATTCACAATTACCAGGACAACTCCCACACAAAGGGGACTTATGGATATGTTAAATACAGTTACAAGCCAGCGAAAACCATCAGCTTTGCAGCTTTTGCTCACAGGAAACGAGTTTATTCTTGCACACACACACAAAACCTGAACAATTAGAGCTACCAAAATCACTTATAAATTCTGCTATTCATCTTCCCAAATGTTACATTTGGGAGCTGGAGGAGGAAGGAGCCTACAACCAGTCAGATTTAATCATAACATCTGCCAAGAACTCCCAACCTTCGATTTCATTCCAACAAGAAGTAACCTTTAAGAAGAACATGCAAAAAAAAGCTACACTCTGCTCAACAAAACCCACTTGAAATATTTAATGTCAAAGCACTGATAAGTTTAAGAGAAAATGTTGGGATGCTTCAGGAGCTGCATAAGGCAGTTGAAGAAAGTTGGAGATTTACAGTGTCTACCCAGAGCTGAGGGATGCAGCGTTAAAGAGGCTCAATCCAATGTGCTACTTAAATCCAAGCAAGCTTTGATTTATATTAATTCCTTCTGATTTTAAAGATTCTGTGTCCATCTAACACCTCCTCAGTTCAGTGCCTGGCTAGTTCACTGGGGAGACACAAGCAGCTTGGAGGATGCCTTGGTGGGGCCAGCTATCCTTCACCTGTATAAAAGCTGTCAGTAACTCAGCCAGACAGGTTGGGAAGTATCAAGTAAATCAAGGACAGGGCAGGAAGAACCGAGTCCAAGAGCAGCACAGGACACTGGTGACGCAGGTGGCTCTGGCCCCTGGCTGCACCTCTTGTGCTGACGCTTATCTGCTGCGTTCCCATCCCCGCCCTGTAGCCAAGGGGGGAAAAAAAACAGAATAAAAAAGTTCTGCACTTTGGAATTGTTCATGGAGAAAAGGGGAGGAAATGGGTTTAAAATTACAGAGGAAGGAAAGGTCTGCAGACCGAGAAGAACATTTCTGTTTCACTTCCAAAATCCACACAAAGCTGAAGGCACCCAGTTCAAAGGAGGTGGAACAGCTTGAGCCCCTCCAGCTCCCTTGCAGCCCACTGGAAAAGGACATTCCTTTAACTGAAGCCTTTAACAGTGAAGTGTCTCCATAAAGCAGTCACATTCCTACTGGTAATGTATCAGAATACACTGCAAATATGAATTAACAGACGAACAAGAAAACCCAATACAGTGACTTAGATGGCAATGCAGAGCTGGCTCACAGCAGACAAGGTCTCCTGCAGCCAGCAATGGGTTAAAGGTCAAACACTCTCATGGAAAAATAATGCCACTTCCAATTGGAGGCTGATGGAGAACAGCTAACAAAGCTAATCCAGATTCATCTCCAAACAATTTCACATGGTTTTTTTTTTCCTCCCACCACCATCATATTATATTTCCAGTTTAATTTTGTTTCAGCAATATGCTTCACAGACTAAGATATTACACTTAACATTTGACACTAATGTGTTCTAACAAAGTTGACGCATTAAAAGGATTACACATTTGCAGATTACTGAACAGGTTCCTCCTGGATGGCTGCCGAAAAAATCCTGCAAATGTTCTGGCTCTAGGCTCTCTCAGTTACACCCAGCATTCATCTTGCTGGGTTGGTGTAATTGGTTTGCATGCCACCAAAGGATCTGAAGCAACTGGGCTGCTTTCCCTAGAGCCAGGCAGAGCAAAAGAACCTGAATAAATTAAAAAGAAAGTTAAACATCAGCTAATTCTTCTCCCAACACATTGCTGTTTATTCTGGTGCTTTGTCAATTTAGCAACCCAGCACAACCATATATATGGCTGTTATCTTGTATGTGCAAGTGAGAGATTATTAGGAGGGAAAGGAATTTAAATTGTCTGTAGTAACAAACCTGGAACATTCAGAAAGAAGAGAGAAAGCAAAAAAGGAGAAAGTTACCAGATAAATTTGGGTTGCAAAACTGAAATAAACGTTTTATGTTTGCTTAGTTTATTTTTAAGCAGCAGAAATTCACATGTTCTGAAAACCATTTAACTTCCAGGGATTTAAGTACAGAAAATGCAATGAGAGAAAAGGCATCCAGCAGGAGGGTTGGCACATTTGCCTCCCAGGCTGCTGAAGGAATGGTCTCAGAGGTAAGGACAGGACTGCAGTTCTGAAAGATGTTAATAATATATATATATATAAATATATATTTATAAGAACTTTCCTGAAGGCTTTCTGCATTTCTATACTTGCCAAACTTTCAATGCCAATTTGAACTTCTACTTCCCTGGGGGGAAAACAGGAGTTTTGAACTTAGTCTTTAATCACAATACGACCACATGTTCCACCAAGAAGTGTTTCTTTCAACTGCTGCACAGGGCAGGGGGGGAGCAGTGTTTTGTGTCAGTAACTGAACTGAGAAAGAATTATGAAACAGTTAAACTCACACACACCCTTCCTGCCTCTCTGGGAAAGGAAGAGTGCATTTATTTATGTATTCCATTCAGAAAACTATATTTGAAAGCTATTTTAAGGCTGCAGACTGAAACGTTCAAGAGGCAACATTAAAGCAATCTGGACAAAAGGGGCTTTTGAGCTCGCTGTATCTGCATGGCACCATAGTCTTTAGATGGATTTTATATATATTTACAAGGATTCATGCCAAAATTAGCACAAAACTGGAACAGGACTGAAGAATGCACCAACACAACCTAAACTACCTACAAGTTCTACACCTGTAAAAAATATTCTTGCAGAACAATCCAATGCTGTTTCAAGGTGTGCTGCAATTTAGAAAGTTTGTTCTTGACAGACCTCACATTACTGCTTCATTTCAATTAATTTTTATGACCTTTTCAGTTGAATTACAACATACATACATACTGCTTGAAAAAAAGAAATGTTTAACAGCACTATCAGGAGGAATGAAGCAGGAACTTAAATCCTTGGTGTTTGATGAAAATGTCATCAATGGGATAATGATTCCTTTATACAATCTGGTGCAATGAATCGCTTTCTTCAAAGTGAATATTTTTTTTAATGGTACATCGACTGATCTTGGCAAATCCAATGATCCTCAGTAACCAAGTGATTTTGTTTTGGTTAAAAAAAAAGCAACAAGTTCCAATCTGACAATTGACATTCTTTTAGTGTTACCTCCAGTTCACAAAAATACTCCAAATCTTGATTTCCCCTTCCCTCATTCATTCCACCACTACTCTTGTCCTGCATCCTTCTATTTTCAGCACACTGCATCAACCAAATTAAAGGAAGTGTAGAGAGCTAAAACTGTTAATCACCTGCTCGTACTATTGATCAGCAGCTTTTATGACCTATTACAGCAGAGTGAGAAACAACCACAGAAATTTAACTGCATGCTACATTTAGACTTTTGGAAGTAGACATCCTCCCAAACCTTTCCATTAGTTAATCCCCCCAACTCTTTTAGCTCAACAGTTTGGACAACTGTGCCCCACACCAGACTGGAACAGAAACAGCTGGAAAGAGAAAAGTTGCATTTCTTAAAATATACTTCTTTTATCGTGTCAAAAAGCAGCAAATATATTTTTACCCAGATTCTGAGAAATGCTATTCTACACTAAGCACTAAGATTTGTCAAATTGGTACCCAAAAGAAGATACACTGCCCTAGGAGGGGACATTTAAAATGAAACTATTTACATAGCCTCAGTTGCAGAAGCCACATTGTATCTCAGCTATCATGCAGTTGAAAGCAAATATTTTATCAATGAGGAACAGACTACATGCATTTGTTTTCTTGAACTCACTACTCTGCCTGTGGAAGAATGCAACAAAATTCAACCAGTTAATTAAAAAAAACGAACATAAAACCCCCCACACCTCCTGTATTTCATCTCTCTCTCCTCCAACAATGACAAGAAAATGTTTCACGTAAAGCAGATAAGGGTACCACCACGTAATATCAACATCAAACAAAGCAGTGACCTGACAACAAGCAGACAGTAATTTCACAAACCATTAAATAATTAAAGCTAAGTGTCCAAAGGATTCTTGTAACCACATGGTTTGATAGGTTTCAGGAAGCAGGACTCGTTGTTTCACTGCATATTCAAAAACAAGCTCGTGTGCTTTACAAGGTCTCTGCACTCCTGTGAACCTTGTCCATTATAAATACAGGCTCAAAATATATTCTCACTTTGAGATAACTTACACAGTTGACTATTTGCAGGGCAAACGAATGCAGTCAAACACCAAAGCTTCAAGGAGATTAGAGAGCTGCCAAGGTCTGAACTATATCAACAGCTTGAAGTCAGCTCATTCAATAAAGCTTTGACAGTATTACGGTGGCAAAACAAACAAACCCACGGTGCTCACACTGGCCCTGGCTTCCTCTTGCACTGACTCCTTCTACTCATGGACAGGGAAAAGGCACCTGTTGATTCCCATTTCTAGGGAAAGAATCTGACCCTGCTGCCCCAAGAACTTCCTAAGAGAGTGGCTGGGCCCGGACCCAAATGTTACAAACCAGAAGGGGATACGTGCACTAAGTGCTCTTGCTTTATTTCAAACTGAATTTGCCCCATTTTAGCTATTGCTTCCCTCCTACCCTGCCTTCTTTTCCAAATTGTCACATGAAAATAAATGTCTTGGAGAAATCAGAGAGTATCACATCACTGTGTTTCAGTCACAGTGCAGCAAGCCTGTGTCCCATAGAACAGCAATGGTCTGCAGGGATTACATTACTGACTTCTATTCACACTATTTATTGCTTACCACATTCACTTTTCCTTATTTTGCCTGGAATGGATCTCAGGCCATCACTATCATCCATATTTCAGCCACCTGAAAGCAAAGATTGTTCTCTAATCACCTCCTGTTTCTCAGTGTCTTAAAATGTACTGGAGAAAAGTCATGTCATTCTTTTTCCAATATGCAAACACAGCAGCTGGTTCCCCTCTTACTACAAAACAGACATTAATTTAGGATCATATAAATGAATGAATACTGGCAAATTTACCATTCTCGCTCATAACATTTCATATTTGGTTTGTCTCAATGAATTCAAAATATTTCTTCTCATTAAGTGTAAATTAGTTGTCCAGTGCTTCTTAACTGACAATTACCTTCCCTTATGAGTAGTTTTACTGCTGCTGCTTTGTTTGTATTTTTTCCTGTAAGTTTCCCTTTTTCATTTATTCTTTCTAGTGCCTCTAACCAGGAATTTTCTTTAGAAAAAACATACATTCATGTTCCTCTAGAAATAATATTTGGTATTGAAGGGTGTACAACAAGGCATTTGAAATGGTTTCTGTCTATTTCTGTTTGCATTTAGTTTCTTCCCAATCACCAAATACTTCATGGCTCATAATTCATGTTATAGGAATAACAATACTTCCAAAGCCTTTGTGTATTACTGTATGCATGTGTGTATATAAACACACTCAGCATCTCCAAAATGGGTTAACATTTATTTGTACATAAACTTAGTGGCTTCAAGCTCATGAGACTTGAAACTCATACACAAGTAGAGATGCTCTTGCCTTAATGTCTTTTCAGAGCTTGGAGTTTCATCTCCAGCAGATTTGAAAGTGGCTGGAAAAATCTGCATTCTACCTCCTGCTACAGACTTCATAGATCTTATCTCCTTATTTTCTGTGCTCAAGCACCAAAAGAAAGAAACCAGACACTGGAGTACCTGTGCTCTCAAACGTTACACAGAACACAAGGATTGATGTACAGCAGTCAGTGTTTAGAAATACAGCATTCAAGCAAAACTAAAATGCCCAGGTTCCATTTAGATTCAGTATCTCTTGGCTTATTATTTTTATTTGCAAGAATCTGCTTACAAAAGTGCCAAGGATTTATGCATTGATGACAAAGAAACTTTCCAGAGTTATTAGAACAAAACTGCAGGCAGTGACAGCAAAGTTGGGAGCTGGTGGTGTTTTGACCCTCTAGAACATAAAAGCAATACACTGAACAGCTTGTATTCTCCACAACCTGTAACAAGTCACTTTACCTACTGTGTGGAGAACACTTTCATTCTTGGGAGAAGGCAGAATCTCCATTTCTATAGCTCATTAGTAACCAATTTCCATAGTTCATTAGTAAGCAAAAGGAATGTAAACCGACACCTTGAAAAATTGTCCTGTGCTTAGTAATAAACTGCTATTCTTTTCCAGGGTTAAGGCAAATATGCACAGTATGTACACTTCAGATTTGCATTTCATGAATTTAACACCAGTGCGGCAGGACAAAAATAGAATAGCTTTATTCATCCATGGAAGATAATACACTAAGTTCTATCCTTCCCCAGAAAACCAAGCACTTCCCTACCAGATTTTGGACATTTTAAGCACTTGGGAACTCACAAAATTGAATTCTTTCCTCTGGAAACTATATAGCCTAGCAAAACACATAACCTACTTAGAACATCATACTTTTGAAAAAAACTTTCATTAGAGCTCTCTGAGCAATTGCTAGGACAAGCAGATTAAACCTCTGAGCCTTCCTGTGAAAAACAGGAGTGCAGGAAAGATTTTGGGGTAATCATAGTGCTGGGCATGACTATTAGATTATCTGCTATGGAGCATACATCCATAAGAAATTAAAAACAAACCGAAAACACTGTTTATAAAAATCTTGCATATTTATTTCTTATGAACTTCCTTTTTCCATGTAACTATTCCAGGGTATATTGGCTCACAGAAACCCACGGTGCAATTCAGTGCTGTTTCAGCATCAGAGAGCAGCAAGAATGGCCCCACTCAGGACAGCTAACACCTGCACACCCAAAGCAGACCACCAACCACTGCCTGCAGCACTGAAACCAGGCACAACTCCCCTGACCTCAGCAGAAATGTGCCTCTTTAGGCTGATGGTAAATTAGAACAAGGCTCTATATTCAAAGAGCTCCTTATCTCAGCCTATCACCATGTCCATCTAGCAGCCACAAGATCAGTTGCCCTCCACTGTAGAAGAGGATATATAAATACATTTGTCCCTTTGTTCTCTGGGAAGTACCCAAGCCAACAGGATCATCACTGGTAGCAACACACCAGGCAATTCTGTCACTTTAAGGAAGTGATTCACAGCACATTGTGGTTTTAAAGCTGCTCATCTGTAGCAGCTGAACCAGACAGTTTTTCTTCTACCACTTCCTAGCAGTATTAATTATTATTGTAACATTTTCATAATAAATATTCATCTCCCCTTCACACAGGAAAAAAATATTTCTGCTTTTAATGCTCCTCTGAATCCTTAATCTTGTCTTCAAGAACATTATCTCTTCTATTAGGATGATGTGTGTGTGTGTATACGCACAAATAGTCATTCAATCGTTCACTAGAGTTTAGCTGACTGTTCTAGAGGCACTCCAGAAAAGCCCAAAAATGGCTGAGATTTTCAGGTGAAGCTGTTTCTTAGTACCATGATACAACATGATCCATTTGATGAAGCGGCCAAAAAACTGGAGTCATTTACTCCTGTAACACTGGTTAACACTGGAAGCCTCATTGAGATCAATCTCAATCTGCCATTTATTACTACCTCAAGAACTCAACACGCCTGCAAGAGAATCTACAGTAAACCCTTGCCCTTTCTATCTCCTCCATACCCCAGATCACAAACCTAATATGTCACCAGCTTTAAGGAGATACTGCTTTCCTGTTGACTCAGATTGCTTCCAAGCAGCTTTGCACACAAAGCTATCATTGCATCACATCACAGGGACCTTTTAAACCTGCAGTATGAGGCAGCAATAATGCACACCTGGCAAACAGGGCTCATTGCAGCACGACATTTTGCAGATTCTCCTTAGAGGAAAACCTTCTTCTTCCTCTTAATAGATTGCTTCCATAAATGTTTCATGAACATAATGTTTTATGTGGGTGCTAAGTAAGGAAAAGGCAAAAAAAATACTTGGTACTTCCAGTAAAACAACTGAAACCCTGGGCCACTGAATGGAAGTATTCAAGGCAAACATCTGCACATACATAGATACACTATAAAAAACACTCCCATTGATAAATCAAAACATTGCTGGTCTACATTTGACAATTCCATCTTATTAATACCATATCAGAAAAACATTTCATAATAGAGCTGCAGCATTGTGATCCTCTACAGAGCTGCAGGAGGAGAGAAACCAACCTCACTCAGAACAAACCAGAGCCTTCACAGGACTCGGACCCAAGGAAATTTGGATGCACTAATGTATCGATTTCCTTGCCTTTGCAGTGTGTGAAAGGACATTGGAGCTGTACATGAAGCAAATTGTAAGAGCAACAGATAAACATTTTGCAAATTAAAAGGGAAACACCAAGCAATAAATCACCTACTTGGCTTCAGAAAAAATTTACTTACAGTTTTTAAAGAAAATAAACAAAAAAAAAAACAACAAAAAAACTAATAATTTACTTGTTTAGTGCAAAACTTCTCACTTTCACCATTTTGGCTCCAATTCAATAACACATTTGAAGAATTCAAGAGTTAAGTTCATGTTTAAGCATGTTCCTGAGTTAAAGCCAAGAAATAAAAATGGGCTGTTGAGTCAACATAAAAAGAACACAACATTAAACCAAAAGTACTGATGGCTGCAACCTCACACACAGCTGGGCATAGAGAATGAAATTTAACAGTATGAAGTAGGAGTCTCCCCTACATTAGCTAAGAGATCCTGCTCCAAAGTCAACAACACAACTGTTCTACCCACATTTATTTGTGTGTCTTGAGCACAAAGTCAAAATGTCACATGGGCTGCCCGCAGGCTGGTTTTACCTGCGAGTTCTCAAGGCATCCATCAGTGCCTGTGACCCTGCTGCTGCTGAAGGGACCCCACAAACCCTGGGTCAACTACACTCCACAGCTGCTGGCACCTGGCCTTTCACAGCACTCCCTGAACCAGGGTGAAACTGAAAAATTACTTTCTAAGGGGTCACCTCCCTCTGAGATTAATTTTGTCGAAGGTGCAAGTTAGTGCAAATCTTTCAACCTCACCCACTCTGTGATATCACAGTCCAGCTAGTTTCAGACCTCTGCTTCAGAAACATGAAGTACTATATTATGGGAAGAAACCAGCCAATCCTAAATTATGAAAAACAACAACAAAAAAGAAGCTGCTGTCATTCACAAAGGAAGGAGACAGGCAGAAGTGCTGTCCCTTCATGCTATTTATAGAGCTGCAGTACTCCAGGCTCTGGAAAGCTCTGCAGATGCAGGGGAGCAGCGTCTGCCCCAAACTGTTCACCCAAATGGGATGTCCAACCAACCCAGCCTGCTTGCTCCTAAAGCAAACCAGCAGCTTCCAAACACTGATATTTAAACAAACCAAACCCCACCCACAGCCCTCTGAGCCACCTGGCTCTTTCTGCCCTGAGCTTCTCAGGATAGCAAAGCCAATTAAAGTAAACAGATTTATGATGCTCACAGCCTCTTCTGCATCAGGACCATTCATGAAGTGCTTAAAATAAAAAAAAAATAAAAATAAAAAAGTACAAAGGCAGTAAGGTCTGTAGCCAAAACAGCTGAAGTTACACTGCAGGAAATACTTGAGGGATCCTGCTCACAATGGGCAGCTTCCTGCAGCTCCAGCCAGCCCCGCTCTCCCCCAGGACAGCCCCACAAGGGCTCCAGAGCATTAAAGCCAAGCTCTTGTTCAGAAAGCTCCAGCTTGAATCAGTGGCATGAGGAAAACAGGGGCAACATTAACTACAGGTAAATCAGCACCCTGTTTTCCCCACGTGCTCCCTTTTTGTCTTCTGCAGCTGGAGATTCACAGAGTGTTCTGTGCTGGAAGGGACACACACAGTCCATGATATGGGCATGTACACTTGGGCCTTTGCTTCTCAACCACTGGCTGTAATGATTTTAAATGGAAAAAATTTATAAAGAGGGATATATTTATAAAGCCAGAAGCACTTTTTCCCATACTCCATAATTACTTCTATTCATACTTTTAAATTATACAACATTTAACAAGGACTATACTCTGGTTAAAATGGAAGGCAGTTTACAAGTGACGTTCACTGGTCTATAAAAAGAAGGAAAAAATAGAAACAAGACAAAAACAAAGCCAAAAATCCATCCACACCATTAAATTATCATTTTCCTGTCACCACCAGTTTATTCTGGCCATATGAATACTGGTGTGTCATTCTTTTGCTTTCACAGGAGGAAAGACAGAGCTACACTGAAATCAGAACAATGCAGATGTTATCTTAAGGCACATAAAACTGCACCCAGGATATAAAAAATAAGAAATCTGCAATCCACTGGCAGCACCAAATTCGGGCTGTAGGCTGGTGGGGATTGTCACACAGGTACAGCTTAGAGGAACACAGCAGCTAACCCAGCAGCTCAATGTAATGCACAGCAGTTTAATCACAGCTGGACTGGAAATTCTTCAGGGCCAGCTCTGTGCTTATCCAGACACAGTGCAAAGTCTCTCATACATTTGTTGTGCTACATAAAGCACTCACTAGGTTGATACTACAAATCCATACATTTTTAAGAATTATGTCAAGGTACATTTTGCTTTCATTATTTCTTAGATCTCAAAGAAGCACTACCCCAACCACTTTTCCCCTCTTAGTAAAATAAATCACAGCATCCCATCCTTCCCCTATTGAAGTCTGTGGGCACAGGCTCAAGCTCAGACTTTGCATACTTTTATTTGCCATTAGCTAGTTACTCCCACACAGAGTGAACCTGAACTACTTTCATAGTCACCTGCATAAATGTTTTGTCAAACCACAAAATTGCAGAAAAAAATGAATGAATGACCATTACAAATCCATTTGGGCTACATCATTATCATTTCAGACTACAACCAAATCCCATTTTCCCTTTGCAAATTCAATTTCCATCAATAGCCCCATACATCAGTGGCTGCTCGTGTTTGTGGACTCATTTTTTACATTAAAAAAATTGAAATATTACTGCCAGTGTAAAATAGGCAAACTGCATTTTCAATTCCCAACATGTGCTTCAGGGGAAAAAAAAAAGAAACACAAGCAAGGGGAAGAAATGCAAATGACTGCACTGCTATCAGCTGTGTATTACCCTAGTGACATTAACATACTTCATATCTCTGGTTGCACACTTCAGATGGGGAAAAAAAAAAAACACTACATTGCCATTCAACTAAATTCTTTTATCATTTTACTGAATATTAGTTTACTCTTTAGGTTTCTAAGGTTCTATTGTACTTACCCAGAACCAAGCAGGGATGTGTCTTTCTACATATGTAGTTTTTATCTAATTTGGCAATTTTTTTCCCATGGCCAACATCAGTAACAAGCTAGATTTCAGGGGCAATGCTGCCTTCCAAGTGACAAGGCAAAAAACCCCAAATTTTAAAAAACACTCCCGCATACTGAAAAGGTTAGACAACTGCCTGGAGTGCCAAATCTCTTCTACCCATTCTGTGGAGCACCACAGAGCAATGAAGTCTGCAGGAGTCAAAACTCTGGACTTCTCAGAAAAAAAAAAAAAATAAAAATGTACTCCATCATTATTACAGCTACCAGTACCCAGCACATTGAGTAACTGGCACTGAATTTCAGCATCTGTGCTGCATGGATAATTCAGGCACGCGTTAGCTGGCCGCTTCTGGTAAACACTCATTTCATTTGTGATGTGCTGCAATGCAACAGAACAGCTCTTGAGGGAATTAGAGCAGGCAGGTAGTTCCTGCCAATCATTTCAAGGGTCCATTCCCACACCAATGCACGAAAGATTCAGACACAACGCCAATTAGTGCTAATTGTAGTTTTCTCCAAGTCCCTCTGCAACCAAAGATGACAGAGACTTCATATGTGCTTCTTAACGTAAGTGGCAACACTAATTTTGTTCACTTCAATATCCTTTTTGAACGTAGAGCTCTAAGCTTGATAAATAAGTTTACCAAGTTTTCAAATGGCAGAAGTACCTCTCTTCTAAGGAATCTACTCAAGTATTTTTCTTTCCCTCAGTGTCACAGCTATCTGAATAGGAAATGGTTGTTCTTCAGGTTTTCATACTGCATCTCCCTAAACAGAGGTCTGTAAATCTTCTCAGACCTTGACAAGGAATGATAAAGTGCCACACTCTGATGCTTGCAAGGGGCCAAAGGACCTTCTCCAGCAGTGGGAGCATTGAGTGCCGCCCAGAGAGGCTGTGTGTGAAATACCCTTGGGACACACCAAAACAGCAGGGCTGCTCCAACACACCTGGAGTTTCTCTGCCTCCAGCAGCATCCTCTTTCTTCCCCTGCCTTCCACGCTGCTCTCCGGAGCTGTAGCAACCCTCCTCCACACATACAGGATTTTTGATGTCAGGAGCTGCTCACTCAGGTTCTCCTTCCCTCCCTGGCAGGCAGGGATCTGCTCAGCTCTACCACGAGCTGCCCACGGCTTCCTCAAGGGCTGTGTCAGGTAATCACAGCCCGAGCACGAGAGAGCAACAAAATCTTGGGGAGTTCAGTTCAGGTCAAAGCTGTCCTATTCATCGATGGGGAGCTTTAAAGGCAAAGGTTACTGGGGACAAAAATGACCTCAAATTCTCCAGTGAAGTATTTGTATCATCTGTGAAATCTGCAGCAAAAGATAGTTATGGCTTAAGAAAGACATTTTGGAAACAGTTTTTATACCTCAGTTTCATTCAATCCTACAAACATCAAAATCAGTCTAACAAGATTCCCCAATGTCCATCCACATCCACCCAGAGCCTTTCAAGCAACACGTACAACTCAAGACCAAAACTGTGTTTGCTGCCAACATTTCATGCCTTAATCATTGCATGTTTAAATACACACATCTACAAAACAAATGTCATGTCCACAGACCACAAGCCTTAAAAAAAAAAAAGATTTAAAAATGTTAACAATTAATTAAACCAGTTCTCATTACCTCAATTTCCATCTGCAATTATAATCATTTCCCATTTAAAATATCTACCACATTTTATTCTTAATTAAAAATTACATCCTTGCAATGAAGTGCAATATGAATTAACAATTCAAATGTTATCTATGCAAATTCGTTAGTCCTTTGATTTTTCCCCCATTTATGCAAAGTCATGTATAGGTTTATTTTTATTAAGCTTGTATAACTTCACTCAACATCTTCTGCTCTGAACTCTACACATCTTTCAATCCAAGGACGCAGAAATAAGTTGTAAATTACATAATTTCTTTTCAAGTCTCATACCATTCATTTAAGAATCAATACATATGTGAAGCGGTGTCTTTCCTAAATAATTAGGGAAAAAAAAAACCCCGTAATTTTAAGATTCAAAGACACGTTAAGTTTCCAATGGTTTTGACAACAGCCATTTCTTCAGGCCCTGCTGTGTAAAGCCATTGGAGAAATTACTGTAATACAACAAAACCCCATCTCTAAATTAGCTTTGCCTGCACTCAGAGTTCAGTGACTCAACTCCTCAACATGACTCTCTGCCCTCAACACTCCCACAGGCATCTCTTATCCAATTTGGTTTTATCTCCCTCAGCAGTGTTTTGAACTTTTACCCCAGATTTAAGATTTCTTCCTGCTTCATCAGCCAAGAGCAAACTCAGGCTCTCCAAGTGAACAAGCCCAACACAAAGCATTAATGCCTCAGAACGTGAATTGTTTGCCTACAATGTCTAAAATGGTAACTTATTTCAAAGTCTACACATTCCAGCACCCACTTTGTACTGAGAAAACCCAAGGGATTAAAACCCATTTAAGGAGGGTATGGCTAGAATACATTCAGAATTTCACACACATCCTACCAATGATCCCTACCTTGCCCACAGCTACTCACAGCCCTTCCTTCCCAGCAGGAAACACCGAGCACAGGAGCAGCTGAAACCGTGCCACACACACAACCAAGGGGGATTTCTCAGCAAGGACCAGCCAGCTCCAAGAAGATGCCTGTGACTCCGTGTTCTGGCTCCCCTGCCAAGAGAAGGCATTCTGCAGCTGGGAGAAATTAAGGCATCATACAGTAAAACTCTCTTCAGCTGTGTGGTCGTAAAACCGAGGTTATTCAGAATGGCAATTAGCCGTGTATGCTCAGTAAGGGAGCAAGCAAAGGTGGCCAGATGCTGCACAGATAAGATCCACATGCAGATTATCATTACAGACCAGAAGATGAATTTTTCAAGGTCTAGAGGGCAGTGCAATGGCTTTAAACAGAGTATATACTTATGAGGCAATTAGATGTGTCAATGTGAGGCACAAGAAAAATGCAGCAGATTGCAGCAAGATCTGCAGTTTACCAAATTACAAGGACAGATCTTGAAGTCAAATTATACAAACACAATTACACAAATTACACTGTAACCTTCAAAGGAAAAGGTCTTCATTGTATTCCAAAAGCCTCATTGTGTTTTATTAATAAATTCTGGCAGGACAAAGTTTGAAGTCATGCATTTATTTCAGTGGCTAGTTTAAAACCCCCTTTATTCAATGATCTTTTTCTGTCATAATCTCCTTATCTAATTTAAACAGAGTGCATTCTCTTGCTATGAGTGTAATTTTCATTTAAGTTGTTATAACTTGTGCACAAAGGGATATGTCATTTCAGCTCACCATCTAATACATTCTCCTGTGCTATACGCAAGCAAAAGTAGACTATTTATATATCCCAGTATGAGAGTCACTTTTTCACTAAAAAGGCCAGATAGCATCAAGCCCCACATGGCACTCCTGGGAGAAGTCACAGGACATTTTCACACAAATACTTACTCTTTTTTCTTTCTTTCCCAACCTGCAAAGACTGCTTGAGATAAAAGCAACCAGAAAGGACTAAGATCTGAAGGCAGTTCCTTGGCATTGTCTCCTGTCTCTCACTCTTTTAGAAGAAAGCACGTATGAAGTCTCTGTCTCCCCCCCCAATTATGTCATTTGTCCTCTGCTATCTCTTATCCATGTAAAAAAAAAAAAAATTAAAAAAAAATCCTTCTATCCAAGATTGTAATTGGAGGAGCTTTAAATAGCTAATTTAACCTTGGGAGGATGTTCATTTTCACTGAGCATATCTCTCCAATCTATGAAACAGACAAACCCTTTCACCTGAGCACGCCATTCTTTAATTGTGGCAGCACTGTGAGATAATGCATTTCAAGCAGTTGATCAACCCAGGGGGAATACGAATGCCCAAATATTTAACAGACAATGATGCCTTTTAAAATGAAAACTCAAGCTTGTGAAGATGGTTATTGCATGACCAACAGCATCCCAATATCATCACATAGAGACAATTTATTTTACACACCACAAAGAACAGTTTTTTCAGAAACTAATCAGTAATTCACAGCTGTATCATTTTTGATCTGTCTCAGTCACTGCGTATCAGTTTACCAGCTCACGGCCTCTCTCAGAGGAGGTTATCTGATGAAAGAGAAATGGAAAGACTACTGCTATTTGTCCTCTTTGAAAAATTCCACCAGCTCAATATCAATGCTGATTTGATGATTATGAAACTCCAGCACAAACCAGATTTATCCTGCAGCCAACCTTAGAGGAGCTGAAAAGGTGAAGGTGTAGCTGTAGCATCCCCTAGGTCAGAGAACCCCAGATAACACTGAGGAAAGGCTCCTTTATTCTGAAGCGTAGCATGGTCTGATAAGACAGGTGCATCCAAAAGGAATTCAAGCCATTAAATGGAAAAAAAAAACTCCCTGGAGAATACACACCTTCTCTTCTTCATTGTCAATGTACTCACACTCAGCACTGCAAGACATTGGGACCCCTAAGGAGATCTGCTGGCATGATCAACACTGCCCACAAAGACACCAGACCATGAAGACCCAGGCACCTTGCATCCCCTCAGCTCAATCTGTTGCTGTGCAGCACAAACACCTCCTTGTCTTGCTTCCCAAGCAGAGGGATCAGGTAGGCTGACCATCTGCATCTACAACTCCCAGGTCAAGAAGGCCTGGCTGCTCTCTCACTGTGTCTTTACACAGATTAAAGCAGGAGGAAGTCTGGCCATTTGATACCTAAACTGAGCTAAGCACAACAAGCTGCAGCACAGAGTTGACCTCCTCCCTTGCTACAACAGAGAGAAGCCATCCTGGGCCAGCCAGCCTGGGCTGCATTTACCTGGGCATACACCTGCTCATCCTTGTGCAGCAAAGTCTTGAAAGCACCAACAAATACTGAGTGCTCAGCCAGAGTCTGGGAGGGGAAAGCATTGCCACCTACTCAGGGCTTCTCATCCAAACACACAGGACACAGGAACATAAAGAGCCAGAACTGACTGGGTTTTATGAGTATTCTGTGAAGTACATGGTCCAAATAGTTCAAGTCTAATTAAATTTGAATGCTTCTAAACAGGAGTGACTTTGGTCAATGGAGAGCAGAGGAGTCCAGTTTGCCAGTCACAGGTGTGATGTGTTCACACTGGCCTTCGCTGCAAGGATGGGGTATCATATTCAGCTCTTCTGCAGCTGTCAGATCCAACCCCAGAAAGAAAAGCTAGAGCAATTCAAGAAGGTTCAACATCCTGGAACTGATGGAAATGCAGACTGTCCTCTGAGAAGTGCTGGTTACACACAAGCCAACTTGGTATTTTTAGCATGTTTATTCAGCTTCATCATCTCAAAAAACACGGCCCAGTCCATTGGTGCCCTTCTCAGGGATATGGGAACATCAGGAGACACTGAGGTCTTCAGGGGCAACACAGCCCATCACTCTTCAAGGTCTGCATTTCTCCACAGTAAGGTTCAAACCAGGACACCAGAAACTATCCTGTTTAAGATGCTCCAATACAAAGTCTCCCATAATCATGGTAGGGTTTGGTCTTCTTTCCTCAAAATTATCATCAGGTCCTTTCAACTTGTTTATGCTTGAGCAAATCACCTATGATCTGGTATATTATGCCATGCAATTTCCTTCTAATTGTCACTTGCAAAATTCTCCCATGTTCCACAGTGAGAATTCTGGGCTTCACAAACACTCCTGGGATGGCACCAAACAGAGGGAAGGAGTGGCAAAGAAAAATACAGCTGAAGTTTAGATAAAAATACATGTTAAACTGATTTTTAGAATACCAGTGTGTATTTTACATAGACTCTGTTGCCACTGTTTCTACTGCTTTTTTTCTAAAGAAAATATACAGTTGGCAAAATAGAGCCTAGACAGAAAAAGGGAGAAATCTGGCTGTGAACATGATTGTCCAAATAGCTTGTTTCTTCACTGCTTTTCCTCATTGCAAAAAATGTGTCCATAGGCATTAGTGTTTGAAAACAAGCAATCTCCACACATTTCCCTTCCATGACACAAGCTGCCCAAACTGATGAAGCAACATGTAAACTATAAAACATCAATGCCACTGTAGCTTTTCAGGGAAGAAACTACAATGAAATATCATTGTCCTCTATCAATGTAGCCTGTGGTAGATAAGTTTTTTTTCTTGTAACGTTGCAATAAATCATTCCTCAGTCAGATTTCATCTGATGTTGCACCATCACACTCAAGGTAGAAACCTCCACTGCCTGAAGGGGCACTTTTTTCAAAACCAAAACCAATAGCCCTGTGTAAGCAACTATGTAATGTAGCCTTTCTCCACCACTTCAGCCCTGGTGCAAAATTTACAGGTTTTACCAGTTTTTATTTGGACACTTACAATTCTGGCTTCAAAGTAAACAGAAAAGTAATAGCAAAAGACACTTCAGCCAGAGGAATCACAAGGCCATCTGCCTTCAGTATCACCCATCAAAGAGGTTTCCTGCCCTATAAAACAGCCTCGTTACTTGGTTAGACAGGACTGTTCGTAAAAAATAAAAATTTAAAAAAAAAAAGCCAAACTGATTTTGCAATGGTGTCTCTAATCATGGATTCAGACACACATTATGAATCCCCAGGGAAAAGTCACTTCTACTCTACTACAGTATCTGCTGAATATTTGTTCTATTCCACCTACTGCTTTACTAATGGAAGAAGTCTATTCTGGTATATAATTCCTAAGCTTAATTATTATTATACCAGTATTTAAAAGCAGTTGTATTCATAAATAAATATATATAGCAACACACAGCAACTTAGGACCTTAGGAGTGCTCAACAGACCAGACAGTGATCCAAGAGCATCAAAGATAATAAATATCTGAGAAATCAGGTCCAGGTGCCTGGAAAACTGCTCCAGCTGCTCAGCTCCAAGGGGATGGATGACACAGCTACCCACAGCCGTGAATCCAGGAACCTGAACTCCTCCCTGCAGCCCACCTAAGGCCTGGACAACGAGCACTGCCTGAGAGAAAAGGCCCAGCTCCACCAGAGAGGGGCAGGTGGGCAAAGGAAGGAGCCCCAGTCCCAGTGGGAGGATTCCTGCAGGTGAGAGGCAGATGAGGACAGCACAGTGGTCAGGAAGGCAGCACTGCACCTCCTGCTGGGTTTTGGTTTTGCAGCCAAGGAAAACGACTCAGGAACCCACACGGCAAAGACAATCAGAACAAGTCATTAGTGGAAGAAAGACAAGAATGAAAGGACAAAGGAATAGCAAAGCAGCTCTCTGAAGTTATTGATAGTTCTGAATAATACACAGTTCTTCAGTCTAAGGAATTTCTATGAGATGCTGCAAATACTAAAGACACTAACACTGCATTATCCCTAGAAGTCCAGCCGAAGGGTCTCTGGAGTTCTTTTTTGTTATATATCCAAACCCCCAGCATTAGCTCCTCCCCAGCCACCTTGGCACCACTGCAGTGTCACCCTGGAAGGCAGGACAGCAGAGTCACATCATAAAACACAAACAGGTGAGCAGGGCTCTCACAGAGCACATGTCTGAAGACAGCAAGGGCAGACAGAAAGGTCCAGTTTTTGCTGATGCTGCTTGTATCAATCACAGCAAAAGTCAGTGAAAGGCGCCAAGGGAAGCACTGGATAGTTCATCAGCTTTCCAGAGCAGCCAGGACACTACCCCTGGCTTTGATCCTTTATTTCACTCAGTACTTCACATCCCAGCCAGCCAGCAGAAATGGTGCTCACCAAAGCCATGTATTTCATGTCTGCCTCACCAAGAAAGAACACTTTCAGTACGGCCCACATGGTTCAACACGATTTCCAACAAATACAACTGAAAGTAGCAAATTCCAGGACAGCCTTTACTACACAAGTAGAAGCAAAAAGGCAAATCAGAAGCAAAGACACTGTAAAAATCAAACTGTAAGGCCTATGTCTCACACCCAGAAAACATAGTTCAGAAACACCTGGTTTTGCAAAGGAAGAGCACGGCTTCATTACATAAATAAAGTGCTCATAGCCTCAGTTCAACTGAAAGCACAACTGTCAGCCACATTAATAATTCTGTTCTGATCTTCAGCATTTTAGCAAGTGAACTTGTTACTAATAGGGTGCAAATGAGACAAGTTGGAGTTGTTACTCATTGACAGTGTGCATCTTACAAACCTCATCTGTCTGTGCACCCAAAATGCCTGATTGTGTCTCCCAAAAACAGGAGTGAACAGGGGAATGCAATCTCAAACTACAGCAATGAAGAGTCATCAATCAAGACAGAAGTCAAAACTGTACAGTGTGAAGGTATAATCATGACTACTTGAAACTGCAAGATTCCTCAGAGCCAATGAAAAAAGTTAATTTTCTTCCTAACTTGGTTTTCACCTTGGAAACTAATTGTTGAAAGAGAAAAGGTCACACTGCTTAATAGCATGAAATAGGGAAAACAGTACATGTAGGTAGTGTTTGACATGAAGTATTAATTACCTTTTTGGCAGAGCATCTGTTTGTGCTGTGATGTATTATTCCTTACACTGAACCATGGCTTGGGATTCACTTAAGATAGGTGTCACTAGTGTGTGGACAACTCACTTTTACCTTACACCCCTGGATCACCGTACCCCAGGTCTGCTTATATATTTTTAAACAGAGCTGGTTTCTTGGCACATAAACACAAATTGCTGTGTGGTTTTAGGTTATTAGTTAAAAAGAAATGGGTTGCTGTTCTGTTAACAAATTCAAGAAATTCATACACAACTCCTATGCTGCCTCCAAGGGTGAAGAAAATGTGCTCTTCATCATGTCATCTAGTTACTAATTATGTTTTGTTCCTACAAAACACTACTTTAGCTGTTAACTTAAGAGAACAGTCTCTTGCTTTGATTACCAGGGTAGACAGATCTGCCCTTTTTTTGCCCTTGGTTTGCCCTTTTCCTTAACTCATAAACATATCTGAATCAAAGCAAGCGTAAGGAAAAGAAAAGGTGAGAGAAAAATGAACCCAAGAAATTAAAGTAACAAGTATCTCATAACACTTAGGCACTTCAAAGGAAGGTCAAACAGGAAATGATATTTAGACCAAGCAAAAGGTTCTTGTATTCAGAATTAAGCATTCCAGGAATTCTTCAACATTTCTTAAATTACAAGAAGCATTGAGCAAGATCACAGCAACCCAAAGAACCACCTGATAAAAAGATGGGCATTTATTTTTCCAGCAAACCACCAAGGATGATTTCCTGCACCCTGTGATCAATTCACAAGAGCAGCAACACTTCCTCTTTTGGACATTTCATCAGAGCACTGCCTTCAGATATTTTCTCTAGCACTACGTTATGGCTCACCATTGCCTCACCTGGGAAGCCCCAGCACTGCTGCAGTGTGAATTCCATGTTGAATTTGACTCAGGGTAATTGTTATTGCTGGCAATCTGCTGGCTGTGGGGTAAAAGCCAGCTGACAACACAACAGGTTCTTACATGAATTGGCATAATGCAGAAATATCCTAGCCAAAGACTGAAAGCACAGAGACCCAGGCTCTGCTTTTTCCACTGTAAGTCATCCCTGCAGATCACTGCCCAAATGTGCCAGGGAAAGCCTGAGCTACCTTGCCAGTGCAGGGCTCCAGGGTCTCAAGCATTCACTACATCCCCCAAGATATTTTTAAACTACTTCTAACTGCCAAGTATTTTTTTATTGCATTTATTTCTCAGTGATGACTTAGAGTAAGTGCTTATTTTTAAATCATATTTGACATTTTGTTAGGTACATTGGAAAATAAACCAATTCCTACATATGCAAAAATTAGGAATTAATGAGGCCTGGCAATTATCTTGACGGAAAGAACCAAGTGACTTAGTTGAACATACAGAGACTCACTAAAAAAAAAAAAAGTCTGCTCTAGTAGTTAAAAAACAAACGAAATTGCTTCTTATTGATTTTAATTTAGGTTGAAACACTAGCTGTCTCTCCAACAAAGCCAGAAATGGAAACAACTATAAATGAGTACAAGATGTGATAAGATAGACAGATTCTTAAGCAATCCAGTATAGAGATGACCTCCAGTTTGGACAGTCGTTAAAATATGATATCATATGTATGGATCAATAAGCAAGTTTGCATTTATCTCAGCTCCAGAAGCTGGAGAGCTACATTCTCTTTTCTTTAGGGGCTCTAAAATGTTGTCCAATTAAGCTCTGTTTTTTTTCTTACAGATCCTCTAGATTCTAATTTACAAATAAAATCAAGAGAAGCAATTAAATGTTTAGTACTATCAGCATGTTTCCCCAAGTGATGCACATGTGGAACAGAATAGAAGTAGTCCAATCTTGATACGGGAGAATGGGTTACAAATTGAAATACGTTCCTATTACCATTACTCGCAGGCTTCACGCTCTAGCAAGTCCCAGCCTCAGCAGCACGCTGCCCACCCCTGCACAGCACAGGAGCCTGCACCTCCAGCCTCCCAGGCTGCAGCAGCTCTCATCCACTGGGCTCCAGCCTCCAGGGCCAGCACGGACACAGAGCAGGGGCTCTGTGCATAGGAAGAGTGTGTGCAGCACAGAACAACACTAGAAGGGACTTTTGGTGATGGCCATCCAGCCCATCACGTTAAAGGCTAATTAAAACCTTCCTGGCAAACTGCCTGGTCACTCTGCTCTGCTCTCCAGACAGCATGCACTGCCAGGGCCTGCCTGAAGCACACCAGAATATCAGGATCGATCAAGCATGATTTATGATCCTTTCAGCATGCCAGAACTTGAGCCAACATCACCTGATAGGTACGGATCAGACCTTCTCAGTGGTTTCTGTGAAGGCAGGTCTCCCTCTTTCCTTTAGCCACAAATCTCTCTCTTTCTCACATACCTTTGCATACCCCAGGCTCTTCCCAGGTAATTACCAGCTGAGGGAGAAGGGACTGCTTTTTCCTCATTTGATACATGATGCTAATCAGACACAATCAAAGTAAAAAGCTAAAAGCATCCAAGGGAGGCCACCCTAAAGGAAACAGGGTCACAGTAACAGAGCCGATCTAAATTCTTGCAAACAGCTCCATATCCAGTCCCCCCACCCTCTTCCAGCAGAGGAGGAAAAGAAACACTTTCTACCAAAACCAGGAGCACGATTAACTGTACCAGGGTGAGGGTATGGACAGCAAACCCTCCCCCACATTCCTGGGAAAGGTACTGCCTCCTTGGGATTGCACCCACACTGTAAAACCCACTCCGAGGGCCTGCTGAAGCTCATCTCTCATCCACACCCAGGTCATCACACAAGGGTGCCAAGTGTGGCCAGAAGGTCACAGGCAGGTTCTGGAGTTGTGTCAAACCTTCAGTGTGTGATGTCTGACAGAAGTCAAAGCCTGAGTTACCCTTTTTAGGTAAATCCACATCACCTGGACTGTTAGAGGACGATGCATGGATTGCTACTCCCTTAAAAACTGTTTGGCTTAAAAAGGAAACAAACAAACAAAAAAAAAAAGCCCAGAAGAAATTATCTGAGACACTAAGACTGCAGGGAACTTAAGCCTTTCTTTCTGTTTCTAAAATTGCCATTACAGCAGCAGTCAAGACACACACACACAAAAAAAAAAAAAAAGGAAAGAAGATGAATTCAAAGAGTTTATGAAAATAAAGTTAGAAATCCTAAGAATCAGTAATCCAGGGCACATCCACTGAACAGCAGAGTATTTTGTTCAGCAGTGACTCCAATAATGATCTAGAAGTCATACTAGGCAAACAATCAACATGAGCTTTCTTGCTGTGGCAGAAAAATAGGCCACTGAAAATCCCTGGACAAACAGAAAGGGCAATAGCACTGCACATACATAATATGAACAAGACCAGTGTTCAGTTCTGGTGTTCACCTTTCTAAAGAAAAAAAAAAATACTGAAGGGAAAAAGACTCTGACAAAAAATTATTCAAGGAGTGGATAAAATCTCATGTCAAAGGGCTTGTGGGGTTGAGGTCACTGGGTTAATCAGGACATTGTAACATGGTTTTATCCTAATGTGCAAGTACTCTCATGGTAACAAAATACCAGAGGGCTCTTTAAACTAGTAGAGAAAAGTGAAACAAGTAAAAGACAGTTGTTGAAGCAGTTGTATACTTGTAGTTTGATCTTCAGTAGTTCAAGCACCACTTTTTTTGGTGGCTTATTCATTTTGATAACTAAAACTTTATTCATAGGAAGAAGTTTGGTATAATTTCAAACTGGGCACCAAACAAGTAATTGATTTAAAAGAGACAACTGATAACAATTCCGAGAACGGGTACACATGACAAAGCATCCTCCAGAAAGCCAGAATTTTAATGGACAGACTGGACATCTCTGCTTCACCACAGGCAGACTCATAATAGGAGGTGGCTCTGCATTTCACCACACAGTAAAAGAAAGTTACCTTCAGAGAAGTACAAAGACAGTGTTAAAACAGCGCCCCTTTGACACAAGGCCACCCAATGGGAATATTTGCAGTAACAAGCATGGTTGTGTTTCAGAGTAATGCAATGATGGTTATGGGACAAATCCTCACCTGGTGAAAGCTGCCACAGCAACAGCAGCATCAGTCGTGCCATGACAGTGTGCAGCAGTGTGCAATGGATCTGCCATTGCACCAGGAAAAGAAATTAGAGAACCTGTACATTTTGCACCCCCGGTTTGCAAATATAACAATGAATTAATTCACAGTAAACAGGAGGGGAGCACTTTGCAATGCATAAACAATGTAGTAAGAAACAATTTAAAAAGTCACAGTTTCTGAAACTGCTGTCACTGAGCACAAACTTTTAACACTTACTTAAATAGCTAAAACTGCACAAAGGTGTCACTTCAGAACACAAACAGTTATACAGAAACCATATAATCTGATGCAAAACCCTTGGGCAAGGAAGGAAAAATAAACAACTAATTTTAGAACCTGAGCACTCCATTAGCGCTTCTCACCAATTAAAATATGATGCAACTGCTGTCAACAGGCAAATTTTAGTTGTAGTTTAAGTATGGATTTAAATGCAAAATACACAAGCTACAGCACTGTAACAATAAGTCAACCACCTACAAGCAGAATGGAGACCAAGAAGAAGAGACATTCAGCTGGTTCTCTCTGCCTGTCCAGTGAATGGATGCAATGTTTAAGAGACAGACATGCTGCACAATCCCTCATTTCCACTTCAACTGCAGGAAATCTATACCATAATCTCCAGAAGTCTAAAAGCACCTTAGTAATCTAAATGTCAATGAAAGTCTATAGAAAATTTAATCCTTAAACTCAATTTTGATAGCAGTGTAGATCTGTACTTAATTATTTGAAAACTACTGGGTATCTTTATTGTTTCCAGGGAGTTGGGAATGGGGAGGGATGGCTGAACACAAGACTCAAGCTGAAGCCACTAAACTGAGCTTTAATATAAATATATGTCTATTAAAAAAAAAAAAAAAAAAGCACTACTTGCCCTAAAAAAATGCTTTGTCAAAACCTATTTATTTTGAGATATGTATCACTAACTTCACTGCCTCCTAAGACACCAACCAAATTCTTGTGCAATCCAGAAGAGGAAAGGGGAGATGGGGAAAGGGAAAAAAGATTATTCAGGGCAGCATTTCTAAGCACACCAAAGTGACACAAAGGCAGAGAGTGGTCCTCAGTGATGGGAGTTACTTCAGGGACATTCTTGTTTCAAAGAAATGTAGAGACCAAAAGAAAGTGATTTGCTTTCTGCTGAGGACCATCAACTCGGGTCAGTAGAGAACAGATTTTCCTCTGCAGTAGGAAAGTGATTTATGCAGTGCATTGGCACAACGTTACCAACATATTCTGCTTATTCAGTGTTCACCTCTTCTTACACTGAAGTCCTCTTCCACTGTGGGACAACTAACACTGGTCATCAACCAGGCTGACAACCTGAGGAGCTCCAGGTTTAAGACTTCAGACCACTAAAAAACAATAATCCAAACAGCAGATACATTTATAGGAGCAAGAAAAGGGCAAGGTGCTGCTTTGGTTATAGCAAGTATTATAGCATTTCCTATGTCTCTTATAAGCCTCCTGCAAGGACAGAAGATGGGAAGAGTGAGGCGAGGGAAAACTGAACAACTCTTCACTTTGCCTGCAAGAAGTTATCAGATAGCTTTCCTTTCCTGTCAGCAGAATAAACTGACTCCCAACAGAACTTTTAACAGCACTCTGTCAGGGAGACAGGCACATTTTATTTCAAAAAAAGAGAACAAAGCAGCTGCCACAAGACCAAATAACATCCTGCATTTTGCTCCTAAATATCACTGCAGCTCTTTGGGGCTCAAGGTTTCATTCATTATATTGCTGCAAGCAGAGAAAAGGATTTTTCAAAGGAGCTTTCCTGAGCTAAGCATCCAAGTCTCAAAACTCCTAGATTTTCTTTAGAAAGGCCCCCACACTATGAATGCAAAGTCCCTCAAAGCAGGCACTGGACAGGATAAACATCTATCAGACATCACTGCAGCATTTATGCATAGAAAAACTGCAACACCCATGTCAATTGAGATTTCATGTGCCAGTACCGCTGGCAGGTGCATGATGCAGTCATGTTTTAAGTTCTGGAAAATGGTTCATTATTCAAATGACTTGATAATTAAGAGCACTGGTACTTCAACTCCCAAGCAAACTTGGAGATGCATAATAAAACCGCATTAAAAAAAAAAATGGCCATACACTAACTGATTTTACTTTAACCATAGTTCACTTGAATACTAATTCCTATTACTGTGAAGTGAGCCATTCAGTGTAGCAAAACACATCTTACAGTGACTGCATGAACTTCTGAGCTTCCTTACTACCCTGTGCCTTCACTCCTCCTTCTCCTCCCAAGTGGGGAGTTTATTCCCACCACTGTTTTCTCCAGCTTCCCAGTAGTAACATCAGAGGAAGGGAAAAATGAGACAAGAACAGCAATATCCATGGAGTATCTCAGCAGCATCATTGCTGCGCTAGCAATCTGCTCCCTAATTCATCTGTTCACTTTCAGGGTGGGAAGAAATTTTGCTTAGGCCACAAATATGTGACAGCTCAAGGCATAAAGCTGGAATCTGCTGTGTCCTGGCAGCTGTGCCTCAAGAAGATGAGTGTGCACTGAAAGGGAAGCATTTGGAGACACAACCAGTGCAGCCCAGATTCATTCAAGAGGACACTTGTCCTCACTGAAGTGGGCTGAGATCTCTTTGGAGTATTGGAGGACCTGTTAGTACCACTGAAAGAAACCAATCTGACTCGCCCTGGCAAGTCATCTGGCAAGTAATCTTCAATACAAACAACATGATCATCAGCACAAGATACTGAGTAATGGCAAAATTAACAGCACTCAAGGATCATTTTTCTGTGTTTTGGTTTTTTTTTTACTCTAAAGGTTTATGGACACACAAAAGTGAAGATTAGTTGCTTTCATTGAAAGTTATTCTCTAGTTGGGCACCTCCAGTTGGCCACACCCCAGCTCCTTCTGGTTAGGATGAGAGGGTGCATTAATGTACATCTTCCTTCTCTGCTTTGCTTCCAACCCAGGGATGTGCTCACAAAACGGATACTCCCTGGTGGAACTGGGCGAGCTCTGAAGTTATCTTCCCAACAACCTGCGCAAGAAGATGCAGATCCACAATTTTCACTTGGAGGAAACACTGACATGAGTTTACCTCATGAAGAAGGGAAAACTTGATGCAGATATTCAGACACCTAAAGCAGCAAGCAGTTCCCAGAAGGAATATATAAACCATAGATTAACCTATATAGTGCACAGCTAAATCTTCAGATGATTCCATGTTTTTAAAAACATTTGTCTGATAAGATTCCACTTCCTAAAATACTTAAGAATAGAATGCTTAAGAATGTTTAGACTTAAAGTAGCAAGGCACATTAACATAAATAATTGCAATTTCATCAACACACAGGAGCAACTCTTTAAATATGGAAGCACAATAACTTGGGCAAATAGAAATTAGGCTCATTTTCTCATAATTTCTTTGATTAAAGTTATGTATTAGATGAAGTACAGTGTTATTACTAGACCCTTAGGGTTCAGAGCACATCATGCCACATGTTCATTTGGCTGCTAAAAAGCAGCAACCAAATGATTAGCACTTTTTTCCAAGGACAGTTGAGATTAATAGTTTTAAGTCATTCCTTAATTTAACCATGAAACTTGAACATTTAAATTAGAGTCAACTTTAATAACATTTATTTCAGAAAACTGTAAGTGTGTTAGTCCTTGAGCACTGATTATAAGATGGATAGAGCTGTTAGCTGTCTTTTCTGTAATTGGAAACAAATTCCAACCATTAAATTTTTAGAACTTGATAACAGTACAGACAACACTTGTCCCTGCAAAGACCCAGAAACTGGGAGTGAAACCATCACCCCACTGAAATCAATAGGTGATTTCCACTGATTTTTTATGGTATCAAGCAGGATCTATTTGTTCCACAAAGATTTCCAGTGTGGATGCAGGTGGGATTGGTGAAGGACACAACATCTCTGCTTGACTCACAGAAGCTCATCACTCTTCTAAGACATACCTTTTCTGAACAGGATCAGAAACCCCTACATCCTCCTTTCCTAGACAAAAAAAGAGAGGGTATGGGATAAGAGAGCAATAAAAGAAATCCTAACTCATGTGCACTGGCAAAAAATCCTCCTTGTTCTTCCAAGCAGAGCAACATTCCCAGCCTGGATACAGGCTTTGGAGATATTGCAATATCCACTGATATTGAGGGAATTCCAATCACGCTCAAGTTGTGTTCCTTTCTTTTTTTTGAATGTACTGAAATCCTTTCTTTCTTTCTGTGATGCCTCTTCCTCCCTCCCAACTTTAGGAACCTCTTCTCTGGCTGCTAGCACAGACAGCTCCGGGGACTGCTTGAAGACTTTTGAAAGCCAGGTCCAGGCCCTGTTAACCACAAGCCTGCTGAAATAGCAGGGGACAGCAAAGCTCTCCCTGGAGTTCCCCCCCCAAGAAACAAATCACAAGCTCAGCTTCTGCAGCCCAGGAAGGCTCAACTTGTCTTTATGTGCAAGGACTCCATTAGCAACTTCCCGTAACATACAGCGTACTTTGAAATGGCACTGAAAATAAGGGATAATTAAAATGTACAAAGTGTCATCTTCATAAAAGCCACAGGACTAAATAAAGTCTTGGAGGGCCCTCTCCTGTACATTCCGTATTTCTCTATGTGCACAATGCACCTTCCTCTGTAAAATCTTTATTAAAGAAAGCCAGTCTTCTCTGTACCTTTAAAAACATCTGAAGTAGTATTTACTTAGTTCATAAGGCACAGCTCCCAGTATAATTTTTCCTCCAAGCAGAAGACAGTTACATGCAAAATTAACTCTCAGCTCAGATCTATGAAGACTCAAAATCCAAAACCCATTTAGGCAGTTACCAGGTTAGCAACAATTTGATTCATTACCAAAGAGCTAATCTAGACTCAAGAAAATTACTTTCATTTATGCATCTAGGCTAAGAAAATGGTAGCAATTGTCATTCCTTAGACGACAGGATTGTCAAAGCAAAAGCTAAGAACTGCACAAATGTGTACTTTTTTCTTTACAGAAAAATATTTACTCTCTCTTGGCAAAGCACCAAGAAATCAGATAGTAAGGATATCACCGTAATGCTAATATTTATGTCTTACTGACTTTTGGTACTGTGAATTTAGATCAATGAGCAAACAGACCCCATGGAAACAACCTCTCTTACCTTGTCTTGGTTTGATTTATTAACCAATGCAATTACCAGTGACAAGTCCACAGAGAAATGCACTAAACAGTTCAGAAAGAGGAAAACCTTACCCACATATTTTTTTTTGCCAGAGTGACTCCTTTCTCTTACTGCAAGCACAGGAACAACAACAAAAATACCTATTTAAACAGTGAAACCCTATTACAACACTACTAACAAAGAAATACTGCAAAGACTTATTTTCTACAGGGTTCATTTATTGTTACTGAACAAAGAAAAGAATAGCCTTTATGTTTCCTCACGAAGTAAAGTGATTTGCAGGGGAGAAAACAAGTAGTGACCTCTCTTCCATCTAAAAGGAACTATATATGAAGCAGAGGAAAGAAGGATGCTTACAAATTAAAACGAAGCTGACAAATACGTTACTTCTTTAATCCTTGCTAGAAAATGCAACGAAAAGGTACAGAAGCATTTGTGGTAGATACTAAATGGTTAATATCCGGCCGGGATTCCCTGCCAACACAAATTCCGATGATTTGCCATTGGATGTTGTCAGCACCAATGTCCTGTTATAGCCCACAGAGATCCTCCCTGCAGCTTTCCTGCCTCGGGCATCTCTGCTGTGCGGGATCAGAGTCTGAGGCTCCCCAGGATGTTTCACTCAGCACCCCCGGCTGCACACACGCCAGGTACCGCTGCTCTTCCGAGGAAAGCTCACGGGAGCAAGCGAGGCTCCGAGGTCTAACATGCTAGCTCTGTGCAAAAACTAAAGGCACAAAAGCCTTTCTGGAAAATAGTTTGCTTTCCAGGCAAACCTTTAGCAATGAACAGCCCTGAAACATTCCCGAGTATTACACAGCTGTTTTATGGCTTCTGGCATTAAAGAGTTTACCAACACTCTGCAAGCGTCCTACTACCCTCAGTTTGCATCCATCTTCATATTCGAACCGTAATGCAAATATTATCTGGTTCAAACATCGCTGATCTAAATCAGCAAGTCATACAATACTGTCATATTAAACCAACATCAGGGCTTGTTTTCCTGCAGCATTCCTGGAGCCTGCCTTCTAGATGTAATTACTATACAATATATATCAGAACCAGGGAGAAAGGCATCACTCCAAGGGCTGAAATTGAGAAGAAATCAATACAAAGAAGATAAATGTTTAGTCAAAAGCTGCAGACTTATTAACCCTCTCCCCAACTTAGTTTCTTTCTGCTTCAAACCATTTTACCATGTGAGAAGCTGCTGGAAGAGATGGGATGGGTCTATCTGCTTAGCTCTGCATTTGGTGTTAGAAAAGAAAAGGTATTCCAGTAATAAAAATTAAGAAAAAAGAAGACATAAGTAGAAGTTCCTATAAAACCTTCGGAATTTAATTAGGCTCTTGCACACCTGACCGCGGCGAACAGCCACGGCTGGCTCAGGTACCCACGGAAAGGACGGGAGAAGCCGCGGTGGGGGGCAGGCAGGTCCCTGGGAACTGGGGCTCTCTGTGCCCCAGGCGCCTCACACCGCGCCGCGCCCGCCGGGAGGGATGGATGGAGGAATGGAGGGAGGGATGGAGGGAGCCCGGGCCGGGGCAGAACAAACACCGCGATCCCTCGGGGCGCCCGGAGCGGCTCCCGGCGGGCGGGCGCGCGGCCCGGGAGCGCGCCGGGCGGGGCTCGCGCTGCGCGCCCGCGGGGGGGCGCGCGCCCCGCGGGGGCCCCGGCGGCCCCACAGCGCCCCTGGCGGGCGGCGCGGGCAGCGCGAGGCGGCGGGAGCGCGAGCCCCGCGAGCTCCCCCGGGCCGGGGGTCCCCGCGCGGGGCGGGAGAGCCCACCCGGCCCCGCGAGCCGCGAGCCCTGCCGCTCCATGCGGGGCGACAGGCGATGCACAGGCACCGGCACTGGGGTCCGTAGGGGTGTGGGAGGGGGGAGAACCGCACGGCGGTCGCCGAGTGCTCCCCGCCCGCGGAGCCCCTCTCCCGCGGGTGCGCGGCGGCGGCTGCACAGCTCCCGCCCCGGTGCGGAGCGGGCGCGCAGCCCCGCGGAACTCCCCCCACCCCCCCCGGCCCTGCCAAGGTCAGCACGCCGCACGGCGAGACCCCCGCCGCGGACACGAGTGGGGTGGGGAGCGCAGGGACCGCGAAGTTTCTGCCGGGGGGCTGCGACGCGGGATCGGAGCGCGGAGTCACGCTGCCTTTCGGGGCGGCGAGCGGCGGTCCCGCAGCACAAAGAGAGCTCCAGGCAGCCCCACGAAAGAAGAGCAGCTCGCAAGGACCCCCCTGCGCCCGCCCCGCGCCGCCGGGCGCTGCAATGCACCGGAGACGGGGACACGGGCGCCGGGAGCGCGGAGCCGAGCTCCGCTCTGGCCCCACTCGCGGGCAGCACTGCCCGCAGCCGGGAGGGTGCTGTGGAGCGGGAGGAGACCCAACGCTGGGGCCGCCCCGGCGAAGGGGCCCCCGCGATCCCTGCCGCATCCTCCGCGCTCGCCGGGTGCCCCGCCGGCTCCCTACGGGGGTCGCGGACACGTGTGGAGGAAGCACCGGGAGCCCCCCAAGCCGCCGCGCTCACTCACCGGGAAAGCACACCACATCATGGAGCACGGAGCTGGTGATTTTCAAGAAAAAGATCCACCAACACGGTTGCAGTAGCCTCCGCATGTCCAAAGCCGCACATCGAAAGGGGAAAGGGGCTAAAATAATTAACACGCAGGGGGAAGGGGGGGGAAAAAAAAAAGGGAGGGGGCAGAAAAAAAAAAAAAACTTGTTGAAAATAAGTTTCTCCCCGCACCCCTGCTCCTGCGGGTGAAAGCGGGGGGCTCCCGATCGCCTCCTCTGCGGGGGGAAAAAAATAAATCCCTCCGAGCGCGGGGCAGGGGGAGGACAGAGAGGAGCGCCGGCGGGGCGCGGGGACCCCCCCGCGCGGCTCGGGGGGCGCGGGGCGGCGCGGCTCAGGCGGGCAGCAGCGGCGGGGCGCGCATGCCGCGGACGGGGCGCTCACAGCCGCCTCCGCGCACGGGCGGGCGGGCGGCGGCCAGCCGGGGCCCCGGCGCGCTCCATCCTGCCGTACAGGAAGTGGCGGGCGAGCCCGGATCCTGGCGGAGACTTTAAAGCGGGGCGAGGGAGAGAGAGGGAGAGAGAGCGCGGCGCGGCGGCGAGGCGAGGAGAGGAGAGGAGAGGCGGCGGCGCGCCGGGCGCCCCGGCGGCGCGCCCCCGCCGCCCTTAAAGCGGCCGCGGCGGCGGGGCGGGGGCGCGCTCTCGCGCACGCTCCCGCTCCCGTGCACGCTCCCGCCCCGAGTGCGTGTGTTTGTGGGGGACGGTATGTCACCGAGCCGCGGAAATTCGCCGCTTGCAATTTCGGGGTCCGCTCTCTCGCCCCGGCGGTGTCTGTTTGAAGTTACTTGTCTCGTTATGCCGCCCTCCGGTGCGTGCTGCGGGGGGGCGCAGATCGGTGATGGGTGGCCCTGTCCTTCGTGATCCCCCCACCCCAACTTGTGTGCATCGCTCGGGATACTGTCAGAGGGGTCCGACCCCCCTCCCCGCCCCAAAACCACTCAGTTTTCATCCATTTCGATACTCTGTATGACTCTGTGGTCCCCCACAGAATCCCACAGCTCAGTGCTGCGCTGGGTATTTCCAGAAATCCTCATCGAAATCATACAGATTTTTTTCTCCTCCAGTGGTATGTGTCTTTTTGGGTACTGCAAGAGACACCTCCGCCCCCACTACCCCTAGAATCACATAGATTTTCCTCCCCCAATAATATTCATCATTCTGGGTGTTGCTGGAAGCATCCCACAAAATTGCTATTTTCCCCCCAATATCGTGCATTTCGCTACGTATTTCCAGAGAGCCACCTCAAAATGAGATAATTGGTGTTTCCGCAAAGTCAGATGAAGGCTGTCCCAAGCTGCTCTGCATCCACAACCCTCCCTCTCCCCCCAGCCGGCAGCAGTTTCTGAATGAGTGATAATTTTGCACAGGAAACAGAAGCAGAAAATGGTGTGAATTCAGGATGAAGGGATGGTTGCTTGTACTTTGTATTTCCTGGCTGTGCTGTGGTCTGCTGATGCTTAAATTTCATTCAGAGGTAGTTTTTGTCTGTTTCTTTGTTAATTACATCCATTCCAGGCATTCTATTTCAGAAAGGAAAGGGTTTGGCCAGGTTTATCAGTGAGTAGTAGTGCTCAGCTCTAGCTCTGTCATTTGCTATGCTGCTCTTTGCTTACCTGCAAACCTTCCACATTTTGTGGTGTTTCCAGAGGAGAGGAGATGGTCGGCAGGAGGAGGAACAGAGTAGGAAAATTCAGAAGTCATTTGTGGAATGGCAGTGATTTTCTCTCCCCCCTCCTCAGTTTAGGGGTCACTAGAGCAGTGCCCTCAGCACTGTCTGCAAGTGGTTCTGTGTCCATCCAGGTTTGCCCCTCTCAGCACAAGATGCCGAGGCAGTGGATTATGCAGCATCCAAAGGGCCCCTCATCAGGAGGCATTTGTAAGCTTTCCTTTGGCTTTCTCTCCACATAGCAGGTCATGACTGCCAAGAATCACATTTGGAAGTTAGAAGTGCAGTCCTTATTGGCCAAAACTGTTCATCCCAGTTGGAATTTTTCAAGTGTAAGGATTTAAGGACCTGATTAGATGTTTTCTGCCCTTGAGGACACCCCCCACTGGGGTGTGAAAAAATTAGAGAAGGTACTCGTGTAAGAATTTGTCTCAAGAAAAGCAAAAATTTATAGGCCCTGAAGAAAGGTCTCATCCAACCTGTTCATTAAATCATTTCCCAGAACAGGTGGCGTTTGAAGGTTGGTTACAACACTCATAAAAACAAAGATACAATTTTAATAGCTAAATTTTCCTGGTGTTTTTTGTTCCTATGAAAATCAAAACCAAATCCCCACTTGCCTTGACCTTTTGTATTCTGCCATGAATAAAAAGTCTCAGTTACCTATTGGGCTGCTCAGAAAAACCTGCAAAATATTCCCCTTTCAGCAACTGATTCCTGATTTGCTGGTCTATTTCAGCAGAATGGGAGGCAGGTTCTACACCAATACTGAGACTCGCCTCTTCAAATGATGTCTCCCTGCTATCATAAGAGGCAATCTTAAACTGTTTCAATCTAAAAGTGGGTTTCAACAGGTCTCATTACATGAGAGAAGTTATTACACAATATTGCAATATCACAAAAGAAGAGTGAAAGCAGTGGATTTTTTTTCAAAGAGCAGTTTGAATTAGTATTTTTCTCACTAATTCAAAATCCTTTGCAAAAGCTGCTAATTGCACCATTTTATATTTAAAACATATTTTTAAATTAGTTTGGGGTTTTCTCTCCTGGAAAATGACAAACCTGAATCTGGACCCATATCTTGGAATTGGAGGAATTTTGCATTTTCCATTCTTGGCGCAAACATGAAAGTAAGATATAAAATGCATAATCAGAGTACTGTCTTCTGAGGAGCACAGATGACTTCAGATCTCTCTAAGCTGCTAAGGAAGATTTTAGAATGGCAGTGCTCCCATCAAAAACCAGAGGTGTTCGGGCTGGATATTCACAGTAGTTGCCTCAGGTCTGAACTTCTTAAAACAAATCTGTAAAAGCCCAATGTCAGCACGACCAGCTTGGTTCAGCCTGCTGTGGTACAACATGTACAATGACCCACTTTTCCTGGAGTGGGAAATCAATCATTGCATCGTCACACATCAGTTTAGGAGCTGTGGTGGCAGAAGTAGTTTTGTTTCGCATTAGCAATCTGGGTGGGCAGAGAAATGGAAAGATGGATGACGGAGATGCAGAGAACAAAATTAAACACGCTTAAATGAGAATCCATTTCCTGCATGCAGTATCTCTGTGCCCGAGGCACGCTGTCTATCAACAATACACAGGTACAAATTGGCCTGCAGACGGATCTTTAACTACCCAAACACAGCAAACTGCATTAGCAGGACTCTGCTCTGCTGGGCTGGAGCGGCCACATGAGACAGGACAGCTGATTCTTCCCAGCGACTGAAGTACCGTGGTGTGATTAAAATCACTGTTAATGTACTGAAGGGATTGAGAGGGGACACTGCAACCCAGTGCACCTAAACCACACCAATGGGTGCTCTGCAAATCTTGCAATATTTATGGTTAGCAAAGATGTCAGGATGAGAGGAATGGAACCAGCAGCCCTGGTTTGCTTGGAACAGTGAATAAAAGATAACTTCTATCCTTCTTTTCACCCCTCCTGTTTGAACAAGTAATATTTTTATGCTGCCTTCATCAACATACAGGCATGACTCCTGGGAAAGAAATGAAAGTCTGTTAATTTATTTGATCAGACATGAGAAATAATAGAAAACTAAAATGAAGAGCTGTATTTGTCATATGTTTGAATTAGTGAAAAGCTGAAGAAAGCAGAAAAATATTGCAAGGAGTTAAAAGATGAGAGGTTTTATTGAATTAGAAAATTATTAATAGCATTAATCATTTCCAAAACAGGCTTCTTAACATCTATAATGACTGTGTAAAGGATTGGAGAAATAAAAATCAAAGAAAAAAGTCAGATACACAAAGTTACACTTCTTTTTGTGTCTAGAAAGAAAGGGATGAATCTTCCTTGATTTACAGCCAGCCTCACTGGAATGGTTAACCTGTGGGGAAAAGACCAGGTGAGGATCTAGCCCTGAATGGATAATTTAACATGAAGTACGAAGAGGCAGCTACAGTTCAGATTATAACTAATGTGACGTGTAAACTTCCAGGTTAATTCAGCAGTCCTAGTTCCTGTTCAGTTTTGCATGGAAAGGAAAAAAAGGATGCTGAACTTGTAGTTTCATAAATTACACTATTGCAGAATAAGTTTTTCGTAGCCTCAGGACAGATGCATTCTTCTCAGAGTATGCTGTGAGGCTTTGAAGGTCTTAACAAGGCATCTGAGAACCTGCTGAGAACAAGAGGTGGAGGGCAAGCAAAGTGCTGTGATAAAAGAGAGGGCTTTATTTCAATATAATCATAGCAATGAGCTGTGTTATTTGATTTATAAAGACATAAAAATAAATTAACTCAGAGATGCAGGTAAAGCAAAAGGTATGAAAAATGTTAATGGGTGATGCAAACTCTGGCTAAGACATAGGCAGTGGGTCAGAGATTGCTTCGAGGATTACAGGGCTGCACATCTACAGCTCAACCAGCATGACAGGAATGAGCACTGACTTGAGAGGTACTCCAAGATGTCCTGGCTGGGAAGTGTCCCACAGGGTTTGCACAAGGCTTTTTTGGAAGACCAATAAATTTATGTTCTTGTGTTCTAAAAAAAAAAGAGCCACCACCTTAGGGTAGCCCTAGGCTAAATCACTCAGAACAGACACTTGGTCACATGCTGAGATGCCTACTTGAAAACTTCGAATTAACCTTGAAGTCAAACAGTTCTTTTGTCTCCCGAAATGGCCTCAAAATGGCTGTGTTTGTAAAAGTGTGTGTGCAGAGTTGGACCGATCAGCAGCGAGTTTCTCTTTCAAAAGCAGATGTGTTTCAGAGTCCTGTGGTATGACCTTGCTAGGGCAGTGAGTGTGTGTTTAATTCGCAAATCCTCTCCTGTTAAAGGAAGAAGATAAAAATCTATCATCAGTGTGGCAGTGAGCAGAGCAAGCATGTTCATGACTAGAGCTGAGGGATGAGATGAAAGACCCAGTTTTCTGTCCTGCTTGTCTGTGACCGTGTCCGTGACTCAGTGGGAATTACTGTCTAGGCAGAATTTAAGGTGGAAGCTAATGAGACTACAGACTTAAAGTCTTCCATTATTGCTGGAAATGTTGTTTATGGGTTTCAACACTATTTAGGTTCAATGAAAGTCTTGGGATCCTCAGTTGCAGAAAAGCAAAAAATGCTTGGAGTGAGAAGGCTCTATGCTCCATGCTCGATGTTTTTCCACTATGGTGCAGCTTGCCAGGGAGATAACTGCAGCTGTTAGGTTTTTCTCCACCGTGAAGTTGACTCAAGGACAGGCAGGGTTTGCGGGCAGTGTGAACTCAGGCTGCTGTAAGGAGCAGCAGGGGTGTGGTGTGCTGGATCTAGACATGTTACAGACACAGTTACTATGAGTAATCTTGTCTCTGGTAAAGTCACCTTCCACCCCCTTGTCTTCCTGGACTCCTCAAAGCCACTATCATAAAGAGACACCTACTCTTTTAAAAGCCTCATGCATTACAACCAAAACATCATTTAAAACATTGACAAAATTGGTGAGAATGAATAAATGCACTGAAGGTGCAATTTCTGCTCTTCCTTTCCCCTCTTCCTGTCCACTGCTGATTTCTGCCAAGGAAGTTAGTGCAACATGTCCCTGCCCTCTTGCAAGGATGTCAGAAAGATGTGCCAGAAGCTACTGGTGAAGGGTACAGACACAGGTGTGCTGTGCTCCCAAGGGGAGAGGCAGTAATGACTCTGTAACAACACATGACCTTCTGCTGTAAACCCATTGCAAATGGTGTCCAAAGCCAGGCCCCTGAAATTGCTCCACAATGAAGACCAATCAAGGAGACTGCAAAAAACACTTTCCTAGTCAATCCCAGGAGAGCACTTTCAAGAAACAAAAATCTGTTCTATAAATGGTAGAAGCAGACTCCCAATCTGTTTAAGGAAAGAAGAGAAAGTTAAAGAGCAACATTTGCCATACCCATATTCACTCAGAGATACACTCTCTTTGACTGCAGAAATAAGATGATATGCAAACTTGGATGTTCTGGCTATCTTTTTTAGTTGGTAATGTCTTACAAGAGCCTGTACAGATGTGAATAATTCCAGAAACTAATGCAGCCCCTGGTGGGAGGGTGGGGGGAAGAAATGGCCTTGACAGAACAAGGAAAGAAATAACACTTATGAGGTACAAGTAACTCTTATTTTATTTTGGCTCCCTGTGTTGCAACAGAGAAATGCAGATTGCAGATTACAGCATAGTTCTCTCTTTGCTATTCCTCTCTGGTTTCAGATATCTGCATTTTTGGTGTTTGGGGTGGTTTTTTTTTGCTTAAAACACTAGCAGTCACTCCAATATAGGCTTTTTCTAAAGCATTCTGAATTTGAGTGTGGACAGGCAGTACATTAGCTAATATGATTCCATTAAAAAGGGATTCCATAGTCAGTGCCCCAATTAAATGAAGAAGTGTCAATATTAATAAACCTCCCAAAGAAAAGAATAAAATCAGATGCCCCAGTGACCCCTCAGACATGAGTTATCCAGATCAATACATACCCATAAGCACCGATGGAGATAGATAAACAAGAACAATGTATCCAGGCCGCTGAGGTTTGGCAGTACAGCACACCCACAAAATATCCTTTGTTTTCTCTACTTTTGCTTTCCATTCCCTTATTCTCCAGTGTCAGGAGCATGAGCTACTTGTCTGCAAACTCCAGTTTCTTGCTTGGAGTTCATCCTGTCTCCTCTTGATGCCTGGCCTAAAAAGGATTTCTTGGAAGCGTAAAGATGCCGTCCAGAAAGTTGAATAAGCAGTAATCCAAATCCCTGACAGCTTACATCCCTAATGCAACCGAAATGATTTTCATTCATCTTTTCAATTGTCATCGAGTACAGATCCACTGCAGCTGGGCACAACTCCACTGGGCATTCACTTTCCTGGAACTGCACCTACTCGGCTCCAAGTCAAAGTTTTGCCAGTGCAAGGAGGGATGTGACCAAATACCAAAAAAAATGCAGTTGTTACTTACTACAGTGTTTTGCTACTGTGGGAGTGTGGCAAGGCTGTGCCCTTATCTTTTCTTCCCAGATTTCATGTTCACGATGCATATCTTCGTGCCATCAAGGTCTGGTGGTTACAGTGCATCCTGCTCACAGCTAGTGTTGGAGGGTTTAAAACATTTTAGAACTACAGCATCTCTTTTTGTTGATTTCAGATGAATGGGAGAAGAGGATGCCAAGTTCCTGAAAACAATAAACACTTTGAGTCCAATTCTACTTTTGTCTATGCTGGTGTAAGTCTAACCCCTCTTCATGAAGCTGACAGGTAATTTGAGACAGTGTAACACGGGGCAGAGTCAATCCCTTTAATTTGGAAGACAATTGCTTCCTCTAGCCCATGCCCAAGGAAATATATATAAAACATACACAATATTGTAGTAGAAACTGTAATTTTTTTTTGTGTGTGGATTTGGGTAAAAATATTCAATTTTGAACTGAAAACTAGGTTTTCATAGCTAAGCCAAAAAGGGGGAATGTTTATCATAAGTGACCTGAAGAGGAGTACAACTAAATGTGTTTAGAACCTTGAACTGTTGTGTTAGTCCACACAAATTTATAATGCCAGTTTTGAAACAACTAATGATGTCTAAATAGATTTTAGCATCTACTAAAGGTATCACCTTAAGACACATTGGTGGGGGAAAAGGAAACTGAGAATTAAATTGTTAAGACTAATTCACAGCAAAGGAATATGATACCTCGTAATTCCTCCCATAGCATCGCAGTTCGTAAAACATGACATCTTTTGTTTTGTTTTGTTTTTCCTGTAGCAGAAACACAAGGGAATGGCATTATTCTCTCGGGGTCAACACTGATTGCAGAGCGATGGGCTGTGTGAGCCCGGGCGGGTTCCCCGGGCCCGCTGGTCCCCGGGAGCTGCGGGGCGAGCCCGGGCAGTGCCGGGCTGAGCCGGCGGCGGCTGCGAGCCACACGGGGGAGTCGCAATGCGCGCACGGCCAAGTTCGCGTCTCATAAATCACTCCTTGGAAACCCGATTGCTCCGTGCTGCTGCCTTGTCAGTCTGGCTGGGAGATAACACGAGATCTGCAACACTTAGCACGGCAAAAAACAAAGCTGGCAACGCGGTGTTTCTGTAACGGAGCGGACTGTAAGGACGGCGGGTCGGGTTTTTTGGAGGGGGAGAAATCTGTGCCGAGCAGGGTTCTCTTTATTGAGCGCTGAGCCACTAGCTTGCCTGGTAATGCCATGTAGAACGCTAAGAAAAGTTAAGGAGAGCTCAGCCACCAGTAATAAAATGCTAGCGGTTTTGTGTAATCCATTAGGAAAGCGGAGGATGTGGCAGGCTCATTGCGTGACACGGCCACGCAGAACCTCGGCACGGCCACAATGGGACAACAGTGCTGGAGCATCACATTTCTCATTGCAATGTATTCCACAGCCTTCTACCATATAGCTGCACAATAATGGGCATGGACCACAGTGTGGGCAGGCTCTGGTGCTCCTGTCCCGGATTTAATGATGCTGGTATCCTGACAAAACCCACCTTCAGTAAGTACAGGCCATGAGCAGTGGACATACGGCCTGAAAATCCTGCAGCAGTGAACCACCCTCATCCCCCAAGCCATCCCAAGCCGGAGGATGACACAGCACTGATGAGGGTCCTGAACAAAGCACAGAAGGAAGTTCAGACAAAGATGTCTCAACGCGGCGCAGATTTTCTTGCAGTACTCAGGCCATCCTAACGAGCATTCCCTCGGATTTTTACACATCGTTCTTACGACCTTTCCATATCACACAGGAGATTTACTTTCCCAGCTTATTGTTACCTGCTACTAATCCAGACAGGCTGCTCGCACAATACACCATTATCCAGCAAAACATGTACTGACAAACGCTGTTTAGTGAGCACTGGCCACCAATCCGAGAGAGCCGGGGTCACTGCTGAACAATACCAAGAGAGGTCTCACTAGCTTCTTCTCCCTCCTCCATTCAATGAGCTGTTAATAGACAAGCTGTTAGAGAGAAAAAGAACTAAATAGTTTACAAGCTTACATTTGAAGGCCTGTGAATTGCATTAGCTGAGCCAGCTGAGTGAGAGCCAAGGCAATCTCCCCACGATTGTAGAAAATGTGGCATTGAGGCATGTGGAGGCAAAGAAAGAATGACAGTGACCAGGTTTACAATATGCAAAGCTGAAATAATTACTGCTTTCTGTGGCACAGGATTTTTAGCTGAACTGCAATATGGAATCAAAGCATTCCGTTAAATGCACAAGTGTGTTTGTGTGTTCATATTTTAAAACTTTCTCTCTTCTATGCAAATATTAATTTACAGCTTTAATAAAAACTTTCCGAAGCTGATTTTTATTATTTCCTCACTGGACCTTTCCCCCTCCTACCTCTCATTCTCTACTGCAGAGGCCACTCTCAGTATGAGAAATGACCACAGTATTTTTCATTACTCTCTGGGTTTTTTGGGGCCTAGCAGTTATGAATAGGAATGTGAACCACTTTCAGTACAATTACCTGGACAATAATTTGGGATCTGTGGAGCTGGAATGTGCAACTGAAAATACTTGTAACCCTTTGGTTACTAGCCAAGAGATTGACATAGTTATTTTTAATATTTCATTCTATCCTTTAACTTTACCAGAGGGGGAAAAATAAATTTGAAAAGCAGCAGAACAAGACAAATTAATAATAGTGAAATAGAAAAATTGAAAAGTAAAGAATGGAACTATCACATCATTAATTTTAAGACATTCTGTGGCAGAAAAGAATGAAGGAAAGAACAGTTTAAAACCAGCCACTATCAAACAATGATAGTTCAAAATTTCTACCTTTGAGAAAGGCACAGCAACTTTCAAGGGGGTCATATCTTCAAACGAAAGGACTGTTCAGGATCAAATACACTTTCAGGCAAAAGATTTCAACTTGCTCACTAATTTTCTTCTTTATATTGTTCTCCCCATTTTACGTGGTCTTCGGTTAGAAAGAAGCCAGGTGCTGTCTCTAAAGCAGTGCTGCAATGACAGCAGGAAGAGCTGAAGGAGCCGGTTTAATGCAGCCTTTACAAACAACCTGAGGGGCTCAGGCAATCGCTGCTGCCTTTCAGCACAGAGGTGGCTTTTGCTGTAACCTCCACTAATGGGGGACTGTCTTTGATAGCTCTTTCGAAGTCCAGTTAAAGCAGCAAAATTCGTCTTGACAGCAAACACAACTTTGTTTTTTTGAAACAATTTTTTGGTAACGTTATCACCTGGATCATTCACAAACTGGACTTACTTGGGTCAGTGATCCAGAAAACAGCTTATCCAGTTAGACTTGAGCTTTGCTCATTAAACTTTGTCTCAAAATCTGAGTATGTTTACCACAGAGAAACCTTTTAGTCATGCTTAGAGTACCAGCCATCTACTGCTTATATCTGAAAGGAAAGTAATCCAGCATCCCTCTACATGGGGTAAGAATTTCTTCCAGTATTTTAAGACCAATGGCAAAACTCATGTTGACCTTAGAATGGACAGACTGACTTCTGAATTGTTAAATTTTCTCCTTTGGTTCCAGTCCTGCAGGTAAATCAGTTTCTGGCATTAAGCACCCGAGATAAGACCAAGCAGAGATTATGCATTTTCAGGTCCTTGATTATGGAAATTTTTCAAATATGCTGGGAAAAATTCTCTTTGGAGGCTTCAAAGAAGCAGTCGTGCCAAGGGTATATTTTTTTAGTGAAAGGCTGAGGATTTATCTAATAACATGGGAGTCATTATCTTTTATTTTGGTGGGTTGGTTTTCCTGAGCTGTTGAATGTGCCTTCTTCTTAGATCCTTCCATTCAAGTTAGCAGTTTCCTTATATTAGCAGGTCCTTTTTTTGCTTTCAATATTCTCTATCAATTTTATTGTAGTGCACTTCCATGCTGTTCAACAGTCCCCTATTACTGTAAATAAAATGAGATAAATAACTTGGCTTTCTTTCAGCATGTGAAATATTTGGCAGCAGCCATCCCCACCCTTAACTGAGCACTTGACAGTGTCACTGTCAGTATGTGTGAGAGCAGCTCTGCATGCTCCCACATGTCACCAGTGTCCATGCTGGTTAAATAAAACTAGCTTGGGGTCTGCTGATATTACTGGCTGGCTTTATCTAGCAGGCAGAGGTACCAGTGGCATCTGTGCATCTGTTGGATGTGCAGATGGAGGCAGCTGCCCTCTTAGACACTGGCAGCAATAGCAGTGTTAACACGGGCATCTGTGACCAGGCAAGATATTGCTTATCTGCAGTGTATGGTAAAGTCACTGAGGCTCCTGTTTTCAGATCAGGCAGGTGTTATTTCTATCTATCACTGACAGACTTGGGCTTAACCGGTCACTTAAATAACAACGATAAGATCCAAAACACAGCTTCATCTCTTTTCCCCTCGTGGCTGTGCAGACACTCGCTGTCCTCGGGGAAATAACCAGCACAGTCAGAGTACAGGAGGTGCATTCCTTTGGCCAGCAAGAGCATTCCCAGCAGCTGCACTCCCTCCAGTCTCCTTGGTGTTGGCTCTGTGTCAGCTGGAGGTCCAAGGCTGTGCTGAGGGGCTGGGGCAGCTCCCAGGGCAGCACCTGGCGCAGATCCTCAGTGCCAGGCTGTGCTCTGGGCTTGGGGCTGTCCTGGGAGCTCACACGTTACCACAGCTCATCCTGGCTGCTTTGGGCATTGACAGCAGCTGACTGGAGCCCTTGACTGAATGCCAGGATCTGCTGGAGGCTCTGCAAGCTGCTGAAGCCAGCCCGGGGCCAACTTTAGTGTTACTTCCCCCCGGCCCAGACAGGCTGGGCTAGGTGCTGCTCCAACAGTGCACCACGTCTGAATGGCCCAGTCCTGGTGTCCTCTGCCTCTGCCAAGGTTACAGATTTCAGTATAACTGCAGGTGATGCTTACTCCCCTTAAAGTCCTGTAGGTTTATTTCCTGTTATGCCTGTAAGCCAGCTCTGAAGATTAAACCTGGGTGGAGGTTCAGACCAGCACCGCCAGTAATTGTCTGTATCTGTTCTCCAGGAATATACAGATGTATCTTCCTGCTGTGCTTCGTGTGGCTGCAGCCCAGATAGCCTCTAAAACAGACCTTCACTTGGGGTATGTTCACATCCAGACATGCTGGAACAATGCCAACATTTTATCTGATGTCCCAAATTTAAAGTATGGAGTTACAGGTTTTGACTCATTTTTATTTAAATATATACTTGAGATCTAAAAAGATTGTTTAATTAATTTAATTTGTTATTGCAAAAGCAAATCTACTCCTTTTAGTTAAGGCAAAGTGCTTTGAAAAGAGCTGCGGAATATCCTTGTAAATATATTGTGGAAGCAAGTAATTAAAATAGTCAAAATAAAAAGTAAAAGTCACATGACTTTAAGAAAGCACATAAAGAGTAATCAAGCAGAGTAAAACCAAATAAGATTAATTTAAGTTACAGACTCAGTATACGGTACATTGTATTCTTTGGACTGAACAGAATTGCATGCTGTGCAAGGGTGTTCTGAACTCCATTAAAGAGTAATCTTTGTACACAACAGTAGTGCTGTGCAAATAAATGTTGTGAGGCAAAATAAATAAGTTTTGAGAAATGAATGACTTTAGCAGGAGTTTGCCAATTAATTAGAACAAAGAGGGAAGTCTAGCAGACAGCACAAAGAGATAAACAGGGAAGAGTTCAAGTTGCCATAACAGCTTTTGCTATTTTCTTACTTTACTTCTTGATAATTCTCCCTCTCAAAAGCTTTGTGGGATTTTCTTTGAAGGGGGAAGGGAGCCAAGAGGGTGCAGTGGCAATTATGCTCACTCATGAAATGCTATCTTTGGGTCTTTCCTCAGAAAAGGTTAATTGTAACTTGATCATTTTGTTTTAACAGGGCAATGGAGTGTGAACTAGAATAGGAAAAGAATTAGAGAAGATTTAGTTAAGTTACATGTATTGTAGACAGCAAGACCTGCTCCCCTAAAGCGGTTAAAGAATTAACCAGTGCAATTTCATAATTATTAGTTATCATCTCTCAGAACCTGTGGAGGATAGGTCAAGTCCCAGAAAACCAGAGGAGGACAAATATAGTACCTGCTTTCAAGAAAATGGAAAAAGGAACTCTAAAGAAACCATGTATTTCTCAGCCTAACTTTAAGCAGGTTATAACTGGAAAGAATAAATTAGATATTATCACATTTGTAAATGACAGCATTTTGGAAGGAACTGGAAATACTAGAGCACCACAATTAGAACTAGTGCTCTTGGTAAACCAGGGAAATTATTCCAATTTAACAAGGTCACATTCACTCAAGTGAAATAAAAAGAACTATATGTAGGCAGGAGAAGCCAAATCTCTGCACACCAAAAAGGCAGTAGAAGCCTGGAAGATCTGAAGGTGATAACATCCACAGTAAATGAGAAGTGAGATGTACTCATAAGAAAGCAAATCTTGTAAAATGTACTAACAGTAGCACTGCTTGTAACATGTCAAACATCATTACTCTGCTGTGCTCAGAACTATTGGAGGTTTACCAGTTTACCCAAAATGTGGTTTAAGTACCATGTTTTTAAAGAAAAGGTTCAGTCCCACTGAAAAGGAACAGGAATAAATAGAAACCTATAAACTATGAGAAAAGGTTGGAGAAACTGAATTTGTTTCCTGTACACAATTGAGGAGGGTTTGATAACAGACTTCCAGCATATAAGAAGCCACTAAAAGGAGATACTAATCCGTTGTCCTCTGAGGTTAGTGCAGGAAATATTGCTTTAATTTCCAAGAAAGGAGATTTGGGTTATCTTTCTAACTATAAACTTAGGTAGACACTGGAACAGGCTGCTAGAGTGTCTGTAGAATCTCTATTACTTAGGGCCTTAAAAACCAGATTAGATAAAAGAGCTGCCAGCCTTGTTGGGCATATTTGATCCACATATCTCAGCAGAGGTGGATTACACCAAACATACTCTAAACTCCTTGTCAGCCCTACCTTCCTCAGCTCCTGAAATGCCGTAGTTGCACTTTTCTTACGCTCACACACAAATTTTAATAAAAACAAACATACAATCAATCAACAAAAAAATGCAAAAAGGAACTTGAGAAGGTGCTTCTTGGCATTGCAAAGATCGGAGGTGAGTAAAACAAGCCAGTATCTTTTTGCTGATTCTGCTGATTCCAGATCCAGCTGTGTTTTAGCAGAAGTACAGGACTTAAACTAAGGAGGATGCCGAAGGTGGGAAGGCAGAACTGAGAAGTAGCAATAACTGTTCTGCTACCCATCCTTTAAGACTCTGTATTGTATCTCCTGGAAGAGAGGAGAAGCTGTGGTTCTCTTTTTTTCTGCTCTCTGCTTTTGCAGAGTCCAGGGAGAGGTGCATGACCAAGAACTCATTTGGAGCTAAAAGGAGCACACCAAGGGGTCCCCCTGAACACCATGGCCAGCATTTCCATATCCTTGTCTAGCACCACACAGCCTGTGGATTGAGACAGAGGATCCCCAGAATGAAGCCCAGGGGATGTGTGAAGGCAGCAAAAGAGGAAAGCAAGAGAGTGGTTCATGCAGATTGCTGCCCCGCACTGCGAAAGCTCATTCCCCACACACTGGTGTCCCAACACAGAAACTTGCTGGGACAAAAGTGGCAGATTCAGCAAGCATTGGGGGGTAGTTTAATATTTCTTTAACTATCCTCAGGCACTATTTTTTTTCCTGTATGTTCAATTAGACTGTGGATTTATTGATAAATAAATCAAGTCTCTGCTTTCAATTTTTGCACTGAGGGAAGCCACAGCTGAGTAGCAGAATTTCAGGAATACATTCATCTAAGCATGTGAAATTCTCTTTGGTCTTTGAATCCTCTTGCAGATAAACTACTCTTACCATATTTATGAAGTACCAGCTTTTCAACACTTATTTTATAACCCATAGTCCTCTGCCCTTTTGCAAATAACTTCTGTTTTGTCCAAAAAGGCAGCCTCTCTCAGCTCACACAGCCTATGTGTTTGTGTCAGTCTGCATTATTTATATCTCCACTAAAGCCATTTGTCTTTTCCACGTTCTTATAATGCTGCCTATCATGTAATATTTGAGCAACTATTTGTTGTTGCTGATGAGACTTTGGCCACTGCTCCCACCTTTATGGTACAAGCTTTCAGCAGAGTTTTGAATTGTTGGGCATCCAGCAGAGTCTCAGTAGCAGCAGATGTCCATTTCACAAGTGAGTTATCAGAGGTATCTAAGGATGTTTGGAGTTTGATCTCTGCTTTTCTGAATTATGCCTTTTCATTTTGAAAACTCATGGTGTTGATACTTGCTTCTAAGCCATCATAGCTTTTAAGTTTCACCCAGCAAGACATCAAAGTCAGAGCCTACACTCTATATTTCTTGCTCAATTACACCAAGAGAGGTGTAGATTTTCTTTGGACAAGTTGCAAGCAATGGTTCCTACAGATTAAGTCCCTGTTTGAAAATATCTGTATTTCACAGCTGAGGGATGAAGAGACCAATACTGTCCTCTTTTTCTTCATGGTGTAAATGCCTTAACTAGGAAAGATCCCTTCCAATCCTACCCATGCTGAGGCTCAGAGAAGTGCACTGTGGCATCAGGCAACATTCACCACCCCTTCCATCTCCCCTCCCAGCCCCTCAGCAGCTCTGTGCTGATGGGAACATGGGAAGCTTCCACGTGGGAAGCACAAGCTCTCTCAGGGACGGGGCTGGCAGGGCGCGATAGCTGCGGGTCCTCCCGTGCCCTCCACGGCTCATCCTGCCGTGCCCTGCAGAGGGATTGGAACTGTGCTCACCTTTCTGGCACAGCACCTTCTGCTGAGCTACTTAGACATTAAAGGAATGCCCAATCCCCACAGTGGGATACACTTGGGAAATAATCTGTTCCCAGGAGCTGCAAAGGAAAGGCTTCTGGGTTTTCGATATCAATATTTTATCAAGCTATAAACACCTCCCCCAGAGGAGGTGTTTGCTCCCCAATTTAGTCTGTTAATACTTTTGTCTGAACTAACCAACTCTGTCAATTGTAATTATAATCTATAAATATTTTATATTACTTTAAAATCAGATTTTAAAATATTTAAATTAATTGGGGCTGGTGAATTAGATAGCCAGGAATTTTCTAATTTCCAGCTTTTCTAATCCTCTGTGCTTCTCTTTTCAGCTTTTAGCTGTAGCCCAAACACTCCTGCTTGCTGCAGGATAAACCAATGGGAGAAAATTTTACTTGCAGCATATGAATGGTTTGACTGAGTTATCCACGTTCTGTGTTTTCTTGCAGCTATTTCAGCTCACTGAAACCAGGTTGAGTATCCACCTTGCCAAAGTATGAATTTGGATGGATGGACACCACAAAGGATCTGCCTGAGCCTCGTAAAATTTCACAGTACAACTGGTATTGATCTGTAAAATGTGAGCCTGTTGTGGCTGATCCTGTAGTCATGCTGTGTGCTGTGCCCTGCGCAGCACCCCCTGGATTTCCCAACCTGTGCTTCAGCAACAAAAAGGCTCAATGAATTCTCACAAGACATCCCTTTCCACACTGTACCCAGAGACCCTATCAGGGTCTACAAAGGATATTTTCAAAATATCATGTGTCACAAATATGTCATGGTAATTGCCAGTATGTCCCAGAAATGTGCTAAGTTTTATAGTGACTTCTTGTAGGAATAATCCCACAGACTGTATGCTCAAAATTTAGTTTTCAGTTTGGTATTTGTGATACATTTAAGGGAACCTTCAAGAGCTGAATGTTATTAGTGTGACAGTTAATTTAAGCAGAGGCTTTGGTAGTGTCCTGTTTGAAGTCCTGAATTACCACTGAAGACAATGTTGAGCCCCTGAATTTAAAAGGCAAGGGAAACTATTATGCTTATCAGAGTTGGTTTTTTAGGAAGGTTATCTTCCTAAAGAGAAGCTGTTATCTTTAATAACTAGCTACTAGTCTGAGTTTCAAATCAAATATTGTCAGTCTTATTCATCTACCAGTTTGTGCAGTGAATGCACCTTTCAGAAGAAGAAAAGAAAGTAATCGTGGATGAAGGAACATTCCTGTAAACTCCATTATCAATAGTGGAGTTACTCACATCTCACTCTTTTTGACCATGAAGTGCAAAATTATATTTAAGAAACTTTTCTGGTCTGAAGCTCATGATACTTAATAGTAAAGCACAAAGTACTGGAGACAAGGCTGTGTATAGTGAAGCTGTGTCAAGCAAGGTTTAGTTTAGATACCAGGAAAGGTTTTTCACCCAGGGAGTTGTTGGGCACTGGAACCGGCTCCCCAGGACAGGGGTCACAGCACAAATCTTGCCAGAGCTCATGGAACCCTTGGACAATGCTCTCAGGCCCATGGTGGGATTGTTGGGGTGTCCTGTGCAGGGCCAGGAGTTGTATTTGATGATCCCTCTGGGTCCCTTCCAACTCAGGATATTCTATGAGTCTGTGATTAACTGATACCTTCCAAATATTACAGCAGAGTTTAGGGAGGAGGGGGGCCCGTGTCTTGGAACTCCTAGAAAAAGTAGGAAGTTTTGGACAAATAGATATATTTAGGTTCTTACCTTAAATCTAGATCTTGCTCTAGATTATTACCTTGTGTATTATCCATAGGCTGAAGCAAACTACACTTTCCCCTATTATCCTACTTAAACCCTAGAAATAGGGTTTATTTCACACACAGTGACTAGGTGGGAGCAGGGAGCAGTGTGATTGATTTTCACTGTGACAAAAGCCACCTGGTTCTCCTGGGGAGAGGACAGGGAGGGGGAACCAGACACCCTCTGATGAGCTCTTCATATGTTTCTGCTCTACTAAAGTTTATCTAAGGCCATTTTTCCCACTTTGACTCTTGGCAAGCCACACTTTGTATTCAAAGGAAATCTGTCCCAGGACTGTAATCATGGAATTAATAGACCTATGCAGGGCTTCCCTGAGTCTGCATTCACTGAAAAACCCCGTACCCAGCACGTCTGTGAGGAACCATTCAAGCAGCCACATGAGTGCATAAAGCATTTGAAAACACTGGCCTTATCTCCTCAAGAGTCGACAGCAAAATGTATGGCCATGTTGAGGTTTCTGGCAGTTCTAGAAATAGTGCCTGCTGAGCAAATAAGGTCAGAGTGGGTGGGTGAAAATAGATTGTTCTCAAAATTTGGCACATAAAACTTTAAAAGTGCTTTATGAACAGAAATCATTCTCTCAGGTCTTGATCCTGCAAAAGCTCATGTGGGTAGACTTCTCAAGATCATAAATTTAAAGATCTGTTTCTGGTTTTGCAGGGTGGGGTTTTAGGCTAAATAAAAAGGTGAAAGATTAGCCACAGGAGGCTTCACCTAGAAAGGAAGATATCCGTGCGGTCTCTTTATTAATTTTCCTGTGAGAAAAATACTTGACTAAGTTTTTTTTTTTTTCATTTTCCCACTCTTTCAAAACTTAAGAAGCAGTTCCTCTAAGGCACTTGTTTTGATTTTTTCACTTAGGTATTCTAGGAACTCACTTAAATCATTTGATGTTTGTGTTAATAACATAAAATCTTAGTGATCTGAAATCTTTATGTAATTAAGCAAAATAACACAGCTCCCTACATGGAACTAAAGTAGTTGGGGGCAATTCTCAGTGGAAATAAGGATGACTCATTCCTCAAGCAACACCAAGAATAATGTATATATATGCTGTAAGTTCCCAATTGGAAAATAAAAATGGGGACATTTATATAATAAAGGGCTTTCTTAATCTGCACGGAAAGATGACAAGGTATTTGTGCATTTGAGACTGCATTCAGGAATGTGTTTACCAGTACCCAAGTTTATTCTCAAGAGCAACATCCAGTGAATAAGGCTATGCTAGTTGTAATTTTAAGCCTCACGTACTTGTAAAGTCATTATGCTGTCAGTCCTGACACCAAAGTTTGCATGCTGTGCATTTAAGGGTTTAAGATGAAGGATTGAAAAAATTTTCTACATTTTGGCATTTGGAACCAAATAAGAATTGCACTCTGAGAAAAATCCAAAGAAAGAAAACCTTCTAATGAAAAAGCAGCCTTAGGTATTAAATCTATGCTATTTAATGCTATTAAATCACTATATTCCTGATAGAGATATTTAATTTCGAGACTATCTGTAATTCAGATTCTTCCTTTGGCATCAGCATCCCCACTTCATTTGTGGTCTAATCACAGCCACATCATTTCATGACTTGTGCCAGGTGATGGACATTGTAAGCAGCAATACAAGCCCTTGGATGCATTTAGATCACCTCTGCCATTTGGGCTTTTTGCCTGTCTTGCTGACAGAGAGATCCCTGTGTGGAGGAACCCAACAACTTCTAATGTCACAAGGAGTCTGTTCTGAACTGATCACATATTGGCACCTGTCTCTGCTCCAGCCCAAAGAGAATCAGTCAGTGCTCATGCTGAAGGCTGTGTGGGCCCTTAATATTCACAGGTAAGTGTCAGTGATATTGGCAGCCCTGTTTGGTGTCCCATAGCCCTGCTTTCCTCACCCCAGAGCAATCTGGAATCCCACATTATTTATCTCCTGTGGTATTAGACCCTGCTTCCCACTGAAATCTCGTGTTCTTGTTAACAGATGGGGACCATGGCTGTGAGGAGAGACAGGCAGAGGCACAGGGAAGGCTGTGAGGGCAGGAACAGTCCTTTCCCAGAGCTCCTGTGTGCACAGCATGGCAGCAGCAGTGTCCCACTGCAGGCCAGTGTGAGGGGACACAGCACTCAGGGATTCTCAGGTACCCCAGGGGAGGGACTGCACAGCAACCAGAGCCAGGCAGCTCCTTGTGACCTCTCCCCTGCAAGGACCCCTCAGCTGGGAACAACAACAGCTTTACTGAGCTCTGTGAACGCCAGCACGTCACTCCTGCTTTCATCCCCTGTCTTCCCAGAGCTTG